>NC_137198.1:6698052-6730552 GCF_960531495.2 Zeus faber | reverse complement strand
CACACGTTTGAACCCGCACCACATTGCGTCGGGTTGATGTTTTGGGTTTTTTTTGTTTGTTTTTTTTCCTCCGCCTCTGTCCCCGCCACCACAGCAGAGAGGCGGCGGTGGGCGACCCACCCGCGGGGCTGCTGCTCTTTGGAACCTGGGGCGTCTTGTGCCCCCGATCGGGCAGATAGAGTGGAGCGACCCGAACGCGCCTTGTTTGGCTGGATGTGTGTAATGGATCTCAGTTATTATACCAAGTTATTATGGTTTTTAAAGGCATTTGAAACAAAATGCCAGTCTGGGGCTGGTAATTCAGAGAACATGACGCACAGAAGCCATACCCGAAATGCTTATTTTTTAATTTTTTTTTCCAGAGTCGTAATGAGATTGTTTTTGTTCAGTACACCCGCCCAATTCATAATAAATGGCGCATTTGACCGACAAGATCAAACCCCACCGGTGTGAGCCTTAAGCCCGCAGGAGTTTGGGCAGCACCAGAAACTACCTCCTATTAGGTATTTTCCGGGGCGGTTTTGTCCGGAGAAGAACTGAGGACTTTGGGATTACATTAACATGTCTTTGGCTCGGTGTGTGGTCTTTGTCTGGAGCTTGTAGCTGTTGAGAATGACTTGTTGGAAGCGTGTGCGCCCTCACCGCCGTCCTTTGTGGGGCGCACCGTGTGACTCCCCCGAGTCCTCCTGGGCTTTGTGGGGACCGGGTCTCAATGAACCCCCAGCAATTAGTCCCTAATCCCATGGCAATCATATTTGAGTTATAGGGCCGTGTTTAGCCACCGGGCCCGGTGTTCTGGGTGCGTTCTAGCGCCCGGGAACCTCATATGCTTGAGTAGGATGTGTGGCTGGGGAGCGACCACCTAGGAGACATGTATTCTCACAGCCCTTAAAATGGGTCGGCTCACCACATTACAGGAGGCTGCGCGGTTAACCTTTGAGTTGTCATCCGACCATTTACCGTCCTAGCTCCCCCATGGCATCACAAATCAATTGCAACGAGTCCATGTGCGCACGTCATAACGACGCTTTAATTCGTGTTGTACGCGGAGCTGGACGGCGCTGTCCGTGGTCCTGAAACGAGGTGCGGCGTCGACAGCCCCTCGCATGACAAACTCAGCGACCAAAACTATTTATGTGTCGAATTAGGCCGGACATTGTTAAAATAGCACAGGTGATTGAAGTACCACTTTGACATTTTTAATTCGATAAAGTATATAGGAACTATTAAAAAAGCAAAAAATATACCGTCATACCTAGTGCCCTGTTATAATAACGCTTTAAAGTGCTTGGCTGCAGATCAGTGCTCATGCAGATTCTGATTACAATTTCCCAAATAATACAATAGCTGGCGCCGTAGTAATTTACAAGGATATAGATATAATAAATCACGAATGAGCAAACCTAAATCATTCCTTTGGCTCAATGTAAGTCCTGATTTGTTTTTGAAGTCAAGTTTAACTTAAGTATTTTGGTTCATGTAAACAAAAGTAAAATGCATCGTATTTGCAGATAAGTAGAGATACTTGAAAATTGTACGAGTAACAAAGTACATAAGTACAGTAACTACTACATTCATCAGTCTTATACATAGGAGGCCGGGGATAGAGAATATCATTTGCTTTGTTTAAATTTTTACCATAATTCTACAACACAAATCTGTCTGCTTTTAAAAAAAGTTATGAGCTGCTAAGAGTAAAATCAAATCTGTCCTTTCACTTCCTCAACAAACCCCATCTTGCAGTGTAGCAGGGTTCAGGCATGCCTTAACGTGAATTACAAATAGGCCAATTACACAGCAACTGCAATCATCCCCTTTGGTAAATCCCATTGTAGACTGGTAGCAAAAATCTTTAATTGTCCTGCGTTTATGTGCTTCTTCAAGCCATTGTGCGAAGAGCACACGAAGGGTCATTCTGCGAGCTGGAATACTTAGCATGCAAAGCGGAACACAAGATGCTGTAATACTTGACCTTTCTGGATAATTGATGCAGCAATGAAATGCAGCATTCAGAGCTGCCTCAGGAGTATTTTCCCTCTGATTAAAAAAAAAAAAAAAATAGAAACACAAAAAACCCCCCACAAAAACCCATCACATTTCATAGTTAAAATCTCTCGTGTGTAGGGAGCTTGGTGCAATTTGAAAGTGACCGTAAAGAAATGCAGACTAGACCTCGGAGATATGTTGTTTATGCTTATGTTTTTTTAAGATAAATCGGTCAATTAAGATTTTTGTCCAAGAATGGGGGATTCCTGGGTCAAATGTGAAAGAAAGTCTCTTTAACTCTTTGTTGTAATTCTCGTTATTTATCATTTTCAAGTATCAAATGAAGGCTGTGAAACATAAAGATCAATGAATTGTGGTTTAAGTGTAATTCAATTATACATCTCACAATTCAACGTTTAATTCAATCAAATCTTATTCAATCATATTCAATCTTCTCTATGACCGTGACTATTTGGCACAACAGCCAATGGTTCTCCACCTTCATTTTGTCCAGAATGCTGTGAAACCTATGTGGTACTGAAAATTGGTACAATACCAACTATATCAAAACAATGTTGACAAAAACACAAGTGAGTTGAAAATAAGATCTTGACTCATTAACAAGTTTTGTTTTTTTTTCATTTCACAAACACACACACAAAGTCTATTTGAATACAAAATTAAGTTTAGTTTACAACTGTCGACCAGACCAAACAGAATACAGTTCAATCACTGATGAAGGAAGACGATCTCACTCTTTGTCAGTGACGTGAATTGTATTTAAAAATGGAGGATTTTATTTACTGTCAGTCAGGAGTCCGACTTCATTTTTAAGTCGAAATGTATTTGTGTGGTACATTTCACACACAAGGGCAATTTGAAGTGCGTTACATAGGGCATAATATACATTACATAAAGGCAAAGAACAAGAAAAGCATAGAAATAAAAATCTAAAAACAGATAAAAAACACTGAAGTGCAGTTAAAAATAAAATCACGAGTGGCCATAAGGTAAAAAAAAATTGCCTTTCATCACAAAGCAGTTTGCCTCAATGTTAAAACAACGCGCCAAATGACTTTTTTGGCACCTGTTTAGGAGAGTAGAGAAGACGGCAGAGTGTGTGTGCTTGGATCTGTTTGAGGTGCGCTGCAGTTAAACAGGGTAATTAGGTGAGAATAGACTAAAGGAGAGATGTCATGTCTCTGTACTGTACCAGCGGGAGTCCATTGGGAGCCAACGAGGCGTCACTAACCCTGTTAAAACCCCGCTGCTCGCTGTCAAGGCCTCTGGCGACAACTTCCCCACGTCAGGAGGGATTGTTTTTACGTGCAAGTGAGTGTTAATAGTGAGTTCGTAGCCAACACATTTGACAATACAAAACTGGGCTCTGACCTGGCAATGAATTCCATTATATCTGACTATAAACTGTCTGACTGTGCTTAAACATTATTTAGAGAAACTATAATGAGAAATAGCCCCGACCGCTACCATATTAGTCTATAAGGGTGAAATGCTTTTGAGCACCAAACCTGAGAATAAACTGTGTTTTCACCGGCCGATCTTCTATTCCTAAAGTTTATAAACTTGAAAAAAAATGCCATGAAGTTTAAACCCGACAGTACATGTTGAACATCTGTAAGTGGTGGCCTCATTTGAAAGTGTTAGGGGCGCGTCTCCATCGTAGCCTATAAGAACCAGAAGGGTAGAAAAGCATTCTCTGAATGCAGCTTCACAATGTGCAATCAGGATCCCAAGCCTGGGCATTTGACAGCTTAATGAGTTCAGGCTACAATGGACCTGCTTCTGTTTGACCAATGCAGAAGCTGAAAAAAAAGGCACGGTCGTGCATTTAACTCACAGCAAGGAAACAAACAACTGCCATCTATAATGAAAATACCGGGGTGATGTGAATGTGGACTATATTAGGACCTGTTGAGACTTACATGTTTTGTTCGGCAACCAGGAGGAGGGGTGCTATTTGCCCCCTAATGAAATATGTCATTACGAGGAATTCATGCAATACAAAAGGGGCGACAGTCAAAAATTGCCCCACTGCTGTTTAGTAATTATATAGTTTGCGCTGGCAGCAGGTGGCTGCAGGTCCATCATGCAAATTGATTGGCGGTGCCGAGATAATTAGCCCTTCGAACCGCTTAAATTAACTATTAACTAGCAATTCCGTCTACAACACACGGTGCTCCTTTTAGGCACATTGTCAGTTTATTTCATTTCGGTAGCTGAACGCCTCCGTAGGCTGTGGCCTAAATGATTGTCTTGACTGCTTGCGCTTTGCGGAATCCAATCGACCAAGGAGCTCGTCCCGACCGACTATTTGACAGAAAAACATTTCAAAACAGATTCATGTTAAAACCCGGGCCTTGGCCTGTGCCGTCTCTCGCATTTACCGCCCATCACAGGGACGTCAGGGTGACGGGGTGTCAGGTGTAGATACTAAAATGGCAATTTAAGGGAAAACACCGCCGGAGGCGAGGCTGAATCAGGCACGGTGCACATATAAGCTCGGCTCCCAGGCCACATGCTGTGTTTCAGTCAGCTCCGGGGTCCTGCTTTTCTAACCTTTCCAATGATCCCCTTGCAGCCGGCATCCTAAATGCTATTCCCTCAGTACGGGCCAATGATGGCCCACCCACCCTCACATTATCCTCGCTGCCCTCCGACATGACACGGGAACAAAGTAGACATTAGGCAACATTAAACCCCGGGACGGGAGTAATCAGGAACCCGTTATCTGTTAATGAAGGAAAACACATGCGGAGCGATACACACAGCGGTAATCAATAGAGACGCTGGACAAAGCGAATCAGAAGGCAAAAAGGGAAATGCAAATCAATTAGAATGGTTGTTTGCTTTGAAACCGTTCAGTCTATTTCCATTAATTACTTGTTCATTAAATGTAATTCGCCTAGGCTACAACAACAGTCCCCCTCCCTTTTAAAGTATATGGACCAGGCGCTGCATTGGCCGGGCTCCAACTCCCTTTACAACATCTAATCTGACTGAGACTTTTGAGAGGCGGGCTGTCCGGTGCTCTATTTTAACCAACACTCATCCACAGCGCTTTATTCTGTATTCCTTTCAGGCACACAGAAAGGCAATTTTGTACGATAATAGTTTATGGTCGCTTGGCTTATACTATTGGGTGCTACTTTCAGAGCGACGCAAATTCAACTTTTTATGTGGACCGTCTATTAAATTGTCATGTTTTAGCATCACAATCAGTAGGCCATCTTATCTTCTTTTACACAATCAGAGTTGCTTTTACTCGAGCCCCACCACCCGTCCACCACCTCTTGCTGGTTGCTATAGCATTTTCAAGCACCTGTCTACTAAATCCCTACCCCCACATAAACCTGCTCTGTGCACTTGTCATAAATTATCTTCAAGTGAAACAGCTAAAGCTGAGCTGCGGTTGTGGACTGAGCACAATGCAGGGACCAAACCAGCCCCGTCGGCACTTTCTACTTTGGTTTGAAGTTTTTTTTTCCGGGAGCCGGCGGCAACGTCGGTCCTAGGCGTTTGGGGGAACATTCACCGCCTCGGAGATCCGCAAAAATCTCCGCCCGGCGACGACCAACGTTATGTAATCAGGGTTGGCAGCGGCGACGGACTGAATCTGTAGGCAGCTCGATACATCTCAAGCCTCCTCGCCGTCCTGCAGCCTGAAGTGCAAACACATGCGTCCGGGGAAGCAAGTGAGAAGAGCTCTGATTTGGCGATTAATTAAATATACCGCCGCCACACCCCCCCAAAAGCACACATTCGCCGCGCAGTACCTCCACATTCAGTGGTGAACGAGTGGAAATTGGAATCAACCTCTTTATTCTATGAGCCCCATCTTTTCCAAATTGAATGCAGATTGAAAATAATTTTTCAGCTCTTGACATCAGCTACTCACGGCACTTTGAATTTGTTTGCTACTGTCACGCCGCCGCACACATGTAAATAAAAGCGTTCGAGGCTTTAAGTAAATCCTTCACATGATTGTGCGGCTGTCATTCGACGGATACTGCACGGCGACGTGCGCGGTGAAATGACAAGAACGGCACTGTATTACGCCACGCGAGATGCACCTCAATCCAGAATTCTACGTCCAATCCATTCAACATTCTCGGCGCCATATTTCAAATTGCGATTCTGATTGATGATTTGTTTTGATTTCTTTTCATAATTTAGGGCAGACTGGTCATAAGTGATGGGGTGTTACAGACCCTCAACATGCTAATTTAATATTTTTCAAACTGTAGTCCCTGAGAATAGCCACAAAAAGACTTAGTTTATTCATGACAAATACTTTACAAATACTTAATATTGCTTTTAATCTTATTTGGAGCTGTCTGCTGTAAAATCCCTTCACCATTAGCCCTTGTGCAGAGGTAGTGCAGGACCAGTGCCTGCTGTTTTTTGGCAGGAAATCAATACAGGGGGGAAATCTGTTCTAATCATCCGTACATTTACCATCACAATCAACAATCAAAGCCAAGACCTGGGTCTTTATTTGTAGGCCTGAGCTGTACAATTTCCCCACTGTGAAAGGCAGGCTAAATTAGAACCCTTGGTTCCTGTTAGCAGCTCTTAATAGCCCTGATTTGTGAACTACTAAATGAGGTTATGTAAATTGATCCTGAATGTAGGCAGAGGCCCCCAGGTGCCAGGTGCAGCCATCTGAAGGTGGAGGGCGGGAGGCAGGGGTTTGGGGAGTTGAGGGGGGTGTGCGGAGCCAGAGGGGAATATTTTTGGATGGATTCACTGCCAAGACCACTGTCAAAATTCGGGGATATCTAGAGATGAGTTGTAGGGCTTTTGCTTTTGATGGAGTTGGTTTACATCATGACATTATTAACTGTATTATAAAAAAATAAATAAATATATATATATATATATATATATATATATATATATATATATATATATATATATATATATATATATATATATATATATTACTGTTGGGGCTTTGTTAAACAGACAGCTATTCATTTGGAATTGTACCCTCACAATCACAATCTTAGTTACGTAATATAGCTCATTTTTAACCGGTCCATGGGCACCTCCTTTTAGTATTATTACGACAGAAACCTGCTGCCCATGGCAACACCGCCGCTGACAAAAAAGCACGTCTCTGAACCCCAGACTACCAGACAACTTTCTCCATGTCAATAATTTGTATTTCATTTGTGTCCTGTGTATCTGATCCCGGCAGATGGCCGTGTTTCAGACGAGAGCCCATAGTTCTGAGGATATAATAACAAGGCGACTATCAACATGCACTCTCTCTGGGGAGGACGGGCAGAGTGATTGGAGCACTCTGACTCACTGCACTTCACCGGGGCTTTCTGGGCTCCCCAGGTCGCTGCCGCAGCTGCATGGAGCCCAGCTCAGGGCCGCTGATTTGTAAACTGTGTCTTTTGCTCCTATACGGCAGGTAAGGCAGTGTTAGTCTGCTAGTGCTGCCTCGGTTTGCTTTAGTAGTATGTCTGGCGATGCACTAGACAACTTTAGGGGCAACATTCAAGGGAAACAGCGTCTGAATCCACCCCCCCCGGGGATCAATTATCTCATATAGACAAATGATGCAGATCGGTCATTGCTCAAACTCCCACAATAGTCATAGTCCTTTGGGTTACTCTGCTGGCTTTCCACTGGAATGTAAATCGTCTGCCTATTACATACATATGACGTGAGTTTGTGGAGATAGATACCGGATTAAAAGATTAAACGTGCTCACGCATAAAAAAATAGATCAGCACACTGAGCCGCAATAAACCGCATCTAGGTAAAAAGGTCTGAGGTAAAATCTGTGAGCGGCAGGTCAGGTAAGAGACCCCTTGAATCGCTCCATCTGTGCAGCCGAACTGTCATTGAGAGCAGTTTGAGAGCTGCCGTTCGCACATCCTACTCACGCTGATTGGAAATATGGTCATCGGCAGACACAGCAGTGAAAGCCGGTTAATTCCTTTATGAGTATCCTTTGTGTTCTGTTCATATCATTAATGCTCTCCACATTCAGAAGTGGTTTAAAGCAATAACCTGCCTGCCTACCCCTGCGACTTACCTTTAAAAGGAGCCTTTAATGCACTGGAATGAATTATTTCATTAACTCACATGCAACTTGGACCTGGGTTTGGCTCTCACTGGATCTGACTGTGTAAAATGAATCAAGGAGGTAATTGTTCGATTCGACTGGCACTTTATTGCCCCCAGGGGAGGCACTGCGGTATTTACACAGCAAATACTAAAAAAGCAAAGCAATATACAGGAATGCCACACACAGTGTAAACTCTATATCTAAGTATCTAAGACTGTATAAGAAAGAAAGGATACTGACTTGTGTATACGTGTATACGTGTATACAGTATATACAAGAACATTTTAGGTAATATAATATATAATATAAGATTGAAGACCATCAACAAAGTATATATTCACAGGAAAACTGTGCCCCACACACACACACACACACACACACACACACACACACACACACACACACACACAAAGAAATGCAAGAGAAAGTGCGTTTCTCTTGCATACAGTTAATTATCCCTCTCTCATTGAAACAAAACAAAACATCCCTTCTCTATGCAAAGCACTTGGCTTTATACGTGTTCTGCTCTCTTTCTCCTAAACCTCCCGGCTGGTCGTTACTCTGTCAACATCATCTGCCACTGTAGAGCAGACGGACTTAAAAAAGCCTGCAGGTGCTGGTGCGGCTGAGGCAAAAGGCCGCTCCAAACCCCCTCCACCGCCGCCTCCTCCTCCTCCTCCACCTCCTTGTCTTTAGCTTCTCTCCCCCATACTTGTCATTATCAGTTTTGGTTGGAAAAAAAGCACTGACCGCTAACTTTCATTTATAACATGCAATAGACAAACCACACTTTGCATTTTCAAATGTCTTATCGTCCGCTATGTATGAAATTATTTTGGCCTTAATACTAAATCCTGCTTTTATCAGGCGCCCAAAGGAAATGAATGACAAATAAACAAAGAAAAAGCTTTCACCAAAGTCGAGCACCTTGAATAATTACTTGCATTTAAAAAAACCCAACAACTAATTACAGCTTTTGTGTGTGCAGCCAGTCAAATTAAATGAGCAGTTGATTTTTTTTTTTTTTTACTTCCATGCTCCTTGCTGTGTGGGAACATACAGCCACAGCGCAGCATGTCAAACCATGTCAAGTGTTACAGTTCCCTTCCTGTCGCAGGAGGAAAGAAAAAAAAAAAGAAATATCACCCCAGAAATGAATTAAACTAAAAGGCTTGTCTCAGAACCCCTTCCGAAAATGATTAACCCTCTAGAAAAGCATTATTGAGTTCAGCTCTGAGTGGCTTGTGCGCCCTCGTTGCCTGTAATTGTTCTTTTTCTGTTGTTACCTTCATCAGTCCCTCTCTCCTCATTGTATGAAAAGAAGCAAAAATGTCTGAATAGGGGAGGGAGATTTTCCCACAGTCACTCGGCACAGAGAAATACACCATTGTGGCCGGTTCCCCATCCTAATACCCTGCCACATACCCCCACCAGGTTTGATGGACAGTGCTCTTATAATTGAGCGACCGCTCTTTCTCCGGTTTGCTGCAAGAAAGTAAACGATGGACAATAAACTTGCACTTTTGTTTATTTTATCAGGCAGGAAGCCATGTTTGAAAGCTATATTTATGGGGTCGAATTTGCATGGAAATAAATAAATATCACACCACATACATGTGTTGAATAATCACATGGAAATCTAACTTTTTTAAGACTTTTAGTTGCAACCATTGAGGATACATGTCTTTTTGTGACACAGTAGTGTACTTGTATATCTAGTTTTTGTCTAGAAATTATAAATAATCTTCACCATTTAACTACGTCCTACTTTCCTTATCTCCATAAAAAAAAACCAACCTTGTTATTTAAATGTCTCTCCCTCAGAAGAGCTTCAGGCACCGTTTCATAATTATTATTTTTCTCCATAAGACACATCTTCCAATTACATTTATTCGATCTGTTTCTTAAATATAGGAATTAAGTTGTTTGTTACATTTTACATATAAAATGTGATAATGAGATGTTGTAATATTACATATTACAACGGTGACAAAATTATCGCAATTGTTATGATCCATATTATTGTCATTATTTGCACGCCTCTTGTTCGACCAGGTTTATTACTTAGTATTATATATTTGTTTTTTTAACTTTTTTTTACAACTATTTTATTTTGTTTTGTAATGTTGTGGCTCGACGAATTCCAACGCCAGTAATATCTGCCTCTGTGGTGTTTAATGGACAATAAAAACTTTTACGCGTAACATTTAAACGACAGGGGAAGCAGCCCGTCGTGTACTTTTCTGTGGTATATGCTTATATATTTTTTTCTGTGGTATATGCTTATATATTTTTTTCTGTGGTATATGCTTATATATTTTTTTCTGTGGTATATGCTTACATTTTTTTTTTGTGGTATATGCTTATTTATATTTTTTTCTGTGGTATATGCTTATATATTTTTTCTCTGTGGTATATACTTATATATATATATATTTCTCTGTGGTATATACTTATATATATATATATTTCTCTGTGGTATATACTTATATATATATATTTCTCTGTGGTATATACTTATATATATATATATTTCTCTGTGGTATATACTTATATATATATATATTTCTCTGTGGTATATACTTATATATATATATATTTCTCTGTGGTATATACTTATATATATATATTTCTCTGTGGTATATACTATATATATATATATTTCTCTGTGGTATATACTTATATATATATATATTTCTCTGTGGTATATACTTATATATATATATATTTCTCTGTGGTATATACTTACATATATATATTTCTCTGTGGTATATACTTATATATATATATTTCTCTGTGGTATATACTTATACATATATATTTCTCTGTGGTATATACTTATATATATATATATTTCTCTGTGGTATATACTTATATATATATATTTCTCTGTGGTATATACTTATATATATATATTTCTCTGTGGTATATACTTATATATATATATTTCTCTGTGGTATATACTTATATATATATTTCTCTGTGGTATATACTTATATATACTTAAATATACTTATATATATTTTTCTATTTTTCTCTTTTGTGTTTTAAACCCACGTGTCGCGCGCCGGCTCGGCGGGACTCCCCCTCGCGCCGCCGACCGACTCGGGTCGCTGCTGCGCACGCGCCGATGCCGACCACTCACAGGGCAGGGTGCCGCGGACGCGGAAGTGCGAGGGCGAAGATGGAGCTCTCGCAGGGCGACCGTCCCGACGCGCCAAACATCACGGACAATTACCGCCACTGCATATGCATGATCCTGAAGCAGCTGGCAAACTTCGGGGAAGAGGTGGGTTTGCTTAACGAAACGGTGGACCATGATTTGGTTTGGAACAACTGTCGTACAGCATGGCTCCTGGTCCCCATTGTTATGATTCTTTGTATTGTTTATTTACATATCCGCATGTGCACGGAGCTGCTGGCTTCACCTGTTGTTGTTTTTTCATAAATTATAAAAACAACAAAAAAAAAACATTTTCCTGTCGTGTAGCCGCTATTTTCACTGTTTTCACTGTTTACCCTCACTCATACTGAATCCCGTCTCCAAACCTAAGTTCGTGGAACTAAAAGGCGAACCAGATATATTTACGTCCACGTGTGTGTGTATCTGTGTCTGTGTGTGTGTGTGTGTGTGTGTGTGTGTGTGTGTGTGTGTGTGTGTGTGTGTGTCTGTGTGTGTGCGCGCCTGTTTCTGACTCAAGCTTAAATTTGGGGAAGCGGCGGTGAAGGTGAGCGTCGACGTGGACGCACTGGATCTACCCTCCTCTCCAGATGGACGTGTTTACAGCTGCTTACAACAGCACATCTCCCAGCTGCAGGTGAGGAGCTCCCTCCGCCTCAACACCAGGGATGCCGTCACTGGCATTCTAACGCCGCACATCATGTTGTGCCACCGAAGCCCAAAAATGTCTCCAGACATCCTTTTTTAAATTAATTTATTTTATTTCATTTTAGTCTGTTTCAGAAATCCTCAAGAAACTGGTGGAAGCGGGACGTCAGCCCTCTTCTGCCGAGGAGAACACGGCAGAGGGCACGGCCGCCTCGGCGGTTGGAGCCTCGCGCGAAGGGGAGACGGCGCCGGCTGCACGCCGCCTCCCCCTCCTCCGCCAGGGCGGAATGGCGGAGGCTGATGACAGCAAGTCGCAGGCTGATGACCTCACGGTGCAGATTAAAGCAGGGAAGTCAGAGGTGGGGCCCCCTGGTAGCGCATCAGCCAGACATTCAGGCAGTGACACTTTCAGAGCCCTCTTTACTCTCTGTCAAACAAATGAATAATCATAAGTAATTGCTCCAGAGTATGTGCACATGAAGAGATGCAGTGAATCAAATGCTTGATGGAGACCTGATAAGCGAGTTTAGCAGCGAATGAGGGGTCCTTCATTGCAGTGGTTGGGTAAAATGGACCACATCGCTGAAGGGGTTTGAGAGAGGGCCAGGCCCTCGATAGATTATGAAGTGGATGCTCATTACTTTGAGATTGCATGTGGATGAAGGACAAGAGGGCCCATTCTGTTGTGTATTTATTTTGGTAGTCGAGCAAACAGCATTTATACTCTATGATTTGGTGATGGCGAGGAATGTAACTATTTTTTTGACGGCTAACCGGCAACTGTTCCATTGCTGTGTAGTTCTGTGTAATAGTTGTCATTGATTGTCCCTAATGATCGACATTAAACAGGCAAAATATGACAATGAATCAATGTCCCTCAGTTTCTCATCTGCTCTCTGTGTCGTATCGCTCTCATCGGTGTCCTCTCTGTTTTCATGGCTAGATTGACCGAAGAATATTTGCATTTATGGAGCGCAAGCAGATGGAGATCAATGAAAACAACGTTCGGGAGTTTTGCAACGTGATCGACTGCAATCAGGGTGAGAAATGGGAGCGTGTTGGGGGCAGGGTCGCATGGCAGCCTGCACACAGATTGCCAATGTTTGGGAGAGTGCTGATTTCCACAGGCGAGAGGTCAGGCTGAACTGCTCCATGGAGTGGAGCTGGAGTAGCTAACACGCGCTCGGCCTCAAAATAAAACCAGCTTGGGCCAGAAAAACTGAGACAGGGGGTCGAT
This sequence comes from Zeus faber, assembly GCF_960531495.2. Lineage (NCBI taxonomy): Eukaryota > Metazoa > Chordata > Actinopteri > Zeiformes > Zeidae > Zeus > Zeus faber. The sequence continues at coordinate 6,717,394 of NC_137198.1, read as the reverse complement.
TTTAGAATTGAAAACCCTATCGGTTAACAAGCCACGTTACTATCAAACTGAAGAAATTTGGACCAACCTTGTCTCAGAAATCATTTTTTAATCATTTAGTCATTTTATACATTTTGCATAAAAAAATTTATCCTTTCGCATAAAAGCACCAACGATAAATAATGGTTGCCTCTACTTATTACCTTTTCTTTTTTTTTACATATATGTTTTTGTGTACGTGTGTGTGTGTGTATATATATGTGTGTGTGCGCATATATATTCAAGATTCAAGATTTTTATTTGTCACATACATTATATATATATATATATATATATATATATATATATATATATATATATATATATATATATATATATATATATATATATATATATATATGCGCACACACACACATTATTTTTAGGAGAATTAACTCCCTAAAGTAATTCTCTGTATGTTTTTTTTTTTTTTTCCCTCGATAGAAAATAGCTGTGCAAGAACGGATGCAGTATTCACCCCTTACCCTGGATTTAAAAGCCATGTTAAAGGTCAGTAAATGGAAGTACGTAAAAATCAGCAACTTCATAGAATATATAAAAAAAAAAAAAAAAAAAAAAAAAACTAACACAGGGAGAACGATCTGTACGTACAAGGAAAATCTGCAACATTGGAGGTTACAACTAGCTGCAGAGTGAATGTATGGAAAGAAAAGCTTCAGGAATACTTTTTCTTTCATACCTTTTGCAGCAGTGCACAGTAAAAACAATAAAAGAAAATCAGGATCGCCAATTCAAAACAAGGTTCAAACACAAGCCACATGTTCAAGATCTAGAAACAATAGCAACCAAAAATAATAGTATGAAATTATAATATGTACCTACAGTATGGCTATGTAGATGTAAAAAAATAAGAATTAAAAATAAAAAAAAGTGTGTGTGTGTGTGTGTGTGTGTGTGTGTGTGTGTGTGTGTGTGTGTGTGTGTGTGTGTGTGTGTGTGTGTGTGTGTGTGTGTGTGTGTGTGTGTGTGTGTGTGTGTGTGTGTGTGTGTGTGTGTGTGTGTGTGTGCACGCTCGCGCTTCTACTGTATTGTTAAATACTTATTGGTAAAATGTCCTACTGTGGTCTGTGTGTTTTGCTGGCCAGTGACTCGGGTGGTGAACACTTACGGGCCCCAGACTCGAGGCGGGGGAGGCCATGGAGAGGCTGGGGAGCAGCAGAGGGGCCCAGCGGCCAGAGACTGTGGTAATCCTGCCATAGAGGAACGCCTGCACAACATAGAGACCCATCTAAAGCTCCCAACAGGTCAAGATGAAGCCCTTAGTCTTTTTCTGTTTTTTGGGGGTGTTTTTTTCCCCCACATAAAAATAATATTTTAGTCATTTAGATGCCTCTAATTATATGTAACAGGTTTTTTTTGCATTTGAAATATATTTATTATGCTTACTTTTGTGGAAGGATAAGCACAGACATTCAAAATACTTCAATTTAAGACAGATTATTTAAATCCACTGTAATAACTACATTAAAAAAACATTAAAAAAAAATACAGTGTTTAAAACCAAACAAATAATTAATTTAAGCTACGGCCATGATATTATTGACATTGGCTTTAATAGTGGTAAAAGGATTTGTGGCTTTAAGAAATAATTAGGTGCTGGTATGTTAAATTAATTTGTATTAAATAAAAGAGTGGGAGACTTATCGGTAGTTCTGAACCACAGCTGTTCACAGGACGTATGGTAACAAGGTATATTGTTTACTATACATACATGTGCATTGTTATACCACGTCAGATTTTGCAGGAAATTTAACCAGGGGAAAGAATGTATCGCATGGTCTCATTTTCTTATTGTATTGTATGTTATTGTATGTGTCAGCAAAACATGAATATTGGTTAAATAACAGAAAAGCCCTTGTTTGGCATTTTTGGGCATTAAAATGTGTGGTTCCTGTTCCTAGCCGGCCCAATCCCGTTGAGCGTCTACCAGAGGCTGAAGAAGCTGGAGGATCGCATTCTGGAGTTGGAGGGACTCTCGCCGGAGTACTTCCAGTCCACTGTAAGTCTCACGGCTCTGAATTGATTTTAAATATGTATATGGCAGAGGAAGTAACTAATTACAACTACTCACGTGACTGTAACTAAGTAGATATGTTTTGTACTAGTGCTTCCTTGAGTCTGTATGTAATGACTAAGGACCCACTGCTCTCGGGTTAAGTCGCTCATTGCTTTGACTCAAATGTTTAAAGAGAAGAAATGGAGGCATTCCCCTTTCTCTAAATCGTAGGTGAGCTTGTAAGACGACGTTGGCATTCAATGGATTGTCACAACTTTAAATGTGTGATGAAGCGATGTCTTTGGAAAACTTGGGAGAAGCGTAGATAATTACCAACACACTCTTTCAAAGCTGAAATACAATGGAACTTAAAAATATATATATATTTATCCAAGACCTCCGTGTGATGGGAGCGGCACATTTTGAGACGCCGCTCTGCAGCCTGCGCTCATTGCCCATTTAAATTTGGTAGTAAACGCGTCCTTTCAAGCGGAGGCTTGTTAGTCCTTCATTCATCCCTGAAAATACAACAATCACACAATGAACATGTACACCTCGGAGTAAAAGGAAAAACTTTTTGAGAGTAAGACAAAGAAAACACTTCTAACACAAAGCCAGTAAAGGTAGGCATTGATACGCCATAGATTGTGTTCCGCAGCCATTGATTGAGTGTCAAAAAACATTGTGCCCAAAATAAAAAAAAGTGCTCAGCAAAACCGATCCGTTGTCAACTGTTGTGGCTTTAGAGTTGATCATGTCCCACATGGCATGTACTGTATATTACGGTTTATGTGCTGGGAAAATGAATAAATCACAGCGGATTCAAGTCAGACTTTTGGAGAGCTCATTGATGGGCTCCTCTTGATGCTGCACTCTGCATCTCAGCGTATTTTTCCTTGGGAACAAGGTTTCCTGTCCATGCCGTCATTCTCATAAAAAAAAAAAAAAAAAAGGCAAAGGCGACACGCCACCCGAGTGGCCTTTTCAGGGCCCCCCGACACAAGAGACACAGGCGATGGAGTAGAAAAAACACCAGGTCATTGTCAGGAGTGGGCAAGCTGGAACAAGCCCGGAGCAGATGGGATACATGTCATGACCAGGGCTCCTCTCCTGTGGGTGTGTGGGGATGGGGGTTTGACCTGCTGCTCGTTGATTGGTCTAACGGGCGACAGGCCAACAGCCACACCGATCCCAGGCCCCATTGCCTAGATGCAAGACAGGTGTGGCTGCTCCAACCACACCACCCCTACACCACAGCGACTTTAAAATGGCTACGGGTATTTCAGAGCAAGTGCTTTAAGTGCGTGCGTGCGTGCGTGCGCGCGTGTGTGTGCCCGCGCTGCTTAAACGAGCTGCATTTATTTTCTACGCTCTGTATGTTTGTATCAACAGCGCAGGAGAAGTCGAGTGTGAATAAACTGGTGCGGCCCTTTATACTCAGAGCGCCACTTTTTCCTGCAATTTCTGAAAATATTTGGAAGTGTTTGCTGAAGAGCTTTACACAGTTGGTCTCAGTAGCAACAATTTGACTCGAAGAAAAAAAGGAAACACAAAACAAAATGACTTTGACACAAAGTGGCTCCTTAACTAATTGCAGAGGAAATCCCCAAATAAAGGGAACCCTTCATCTTTGGTGTGTTGGAAGGTAAAGCCAGTTGCTTGTTTTCTTTCTTTTTTCTTGTTATATTTTCCTTCTGCCTCAGTAAAATGGTCCCAGTCATTTTTTTTTGTGCAGATGTATTTATGACCAAGCTTTGACCAGGCTTTAATTGAACAATATGAAGTCCAGAAATTGCATTAATTTGCTGTAATGCAGCCTAAAAGAAAATATTTAACTATATCAATATATTACAATAACAAAAATCCCAGACAATATCTTGTCTCACAGCACGATAACTATATATATATATATATATATTTATTTATTATTATTTTTTTTTCTTGTGGGGTGGTTGTTGCAGGGGTTAGTACCTACCAAAGGTGGTCCAAGGAAGGGCAACCGGTGAACCGGCGACAGGGTCATTGGCGCCCATGGGCTCATTGATGCACGTGGGGAGTGAAGTCCAGCCCGTCTGGTTCGATCCCTCAGAAGAACTACTGCAGCGCAAATTGGTGAAAAAGTTGATGCTGCTATGATAGAAAGGTGTCAGAACACACAGTGCATCACAGATTGCTGTGTATGGGGCTGTGTAGCTGCAGACGGGTCAGAGTGTCCATGCTGACCCCTGTCCACCGCCCAAAGCTCCTACAATGGACACGTGAGCGTCAGAACTGGCCCATGAAGCAATGGAAGAAGGCGGCCTGGTCTGAAGAATCACATTTCTTCTACATCAGGATGGGCGGGTGCGCGTGCGTCGTTTACCTGGGGAAGAGATGGCACCAGGGTGCATTATGGGAAGAAGACAAGCCGGAGGAGGCAGCGTGACGTTCTGGGCGATGTTCTGCTGGGAAACCTTGGGTCCTGTCGTTCATGTGGATGTTACTTTGACACGTAGCACCTTCCTAAACATTGCTGTAGACCAACTACACCCCTTCATGGCAACGTTACTCCCTGATGACAGTGGCCTCTTTCAGCAGGATAATGCTTCCTGCCACACTGCAAAAACTGCTCAGGGATGGTTTGAGGAACATGATAAAGAGTTCAAAGAGTGTTGACCTGGCCTCTAGATTCCCCAAAACTCAATCTGATACGTTACACGTTCTCATTTTTTCAAAGCAGCTCTTTTGTCAAATTGTGATTAAAAAAAAAATAATAATAAAAAAATAATCCTCAAAATAAATGTGCATTTCATTTTACCTTCACTTTTCTGTTTTTCCATCTAACTTTGTCTTTTCTATCTATCCAAACAAACATATCATGGGAACGGGTAGTTTTGTTCATTGCTCTGTGATTTACTCCCATACAAAGTGACGCATGGTTTTTTTTTGTTTTGTTTTTTTTGCAGGCCTACCTGCACAAGCGACCCAAGACGTCCGGTTCTCAGGTCAGTGGCGTCCACGCTGCAGACGGTGTGTCAGTAGCTCAGACGGCAGCGCTGGTTCGCACCGGTTCGTGTTCGGTCTCACCTCAGTCTCTTACTTCCATGTCCTACCTTTAGGCTTGCAGCCTGACGGAGCTGGACGGCAAGATCAACGCAGTGAGGTCAGCGCTGCTCCAGAGGGCGAACGAATTTGGGTCTGGATACGGAACAGAATGTCCTCTCTAGCCCCGAATATAAACACACACACACCACACACACACCACACACACCGCCTTAACCATCATAACATCATTGGCGGCCTCATTGTTTTTATATTCCCTCCGATCCTGTGGACATCAGTTGAGCAGAAGATGAAGTTATGATCTTTGGAGAACATGATTGCTTTGTATAATAAATGTTTAAACCCCTCTGCAAAGAAAAACTGAGTTACTCATGACTGATAGTCATAATACTGTAATATCGAAAATGATCGCTGTTATTGCTCCTAATTCACAATGTTTGCTTGGATGTAGACACCGTTTAGAACAGCTTCAGCAGTTGTTCCAACAAATATGTGACTTCAATTAGGTCGAGTTTGCCACAGATTCAGACATTTGCGTTCCTCTCGTCTGTGTCTCTGCAATTCATTTTGTAGCAGTTATATCGTGTGTGTGTGTGTGTGTGTGTGTGTGTGTGTGTGTGTGTGTGTGTGTGTGTGTGTGTGTGTGTGTGTGTGTGTGTGTGTGTGTGTGTGTCCCCCTGTCTGCCTGTGTAATTGAGGTGAGCCGGAGAAAGCACCTGATTTGTCTGACTGCTGCTGTGCGACGACGATCACCGGTGATAGTCGTCATTATAACAAATGACCTGATTACTGAGAATCTGTTTGGAAAACACACGAGAGACACAACAAACCAGCACTAAATGGGATTGTGTTGTGTGAGTCACTGTGCTGCGTTTGTCTAAGGGCTGCGCTTAGCAAGGGGCTTGTGGATGGGAGAGAGTCGGCTGCACCAATTAAGCAAGCCTGTTCACCTGCAACCGGGATGCGCTTTGTCATCTTTTAATAAATCCGATCTGGAATGTATGAAATCATTATTAGCGTTCATCATGAGGAGTTTCATCTTAAATAATGATAGAAACGGTATGACTAATGATAGGACTAATGTAAAAAAATAATAATCTTGAATCTTGAAATGGTGACAAATCAACATTATGCGAGATTGATGATGAAATAATGATGGTTACAGGGTGGAGTACCTGAACTTTACTTACTATATTAAAGTTTACTTTAACTACACTGAATGCTAAACTTTAAAGTTAAGTATTTTAAGTGGCAACCCACAAAATTGTGTTGGTTGGATTACACTTCAAGACCAATAGTTTCTTTCCCCTCCCAATATCCTCCACTGCCTTTTATAAATAAATGCATTAAATGCACTGGCTGTTTAAAGTGCCAGTTAAAACAATATATAGAAAAAAATATCAAATATAGGATTTGTTTCGAGATATTATGCATTTCCTTATTTTCTGTCATATATATATATATATAATGTTAAAATGTGGGATGTTCATATTAGATGTGGGCAAAGTGTCAAAAAATGAGATTAACTAATGACAAGGTTCAGACTCAGGCTTCCGACCTCTCTGAACGCTCCGCTTCCAAGGGTGTTTTTCTACTCTGCGCGAGCTGACGTCAGCTCCATCCCATCTGCTGTGTCCTTCTCCAAACAAAATCAATAAAGGTAGTGTGTCTATTGTAGATGTATTTATTTTATTTTCCGATGTTTACATGAAACAAAACATCCCCGCGTGCGAGAGTCCCGGTGCAGTGTCCCGTGTCTCCCACAAGCCTGGAGCACGGCAACCAAAGAGGGAACAAACTTTCAAACAAGGCCTCGTAGATCTAGTATGAGTGAAGATTGAGAAACTGGATTGCTTATTTCTCGCCTCAAATTTGTTGAGAAACAGGTTTTAGTGTACTGATAAGGTGAAATCAGAGCCCGGAGTTAAGCTCAAAACCCATTGGCTCAGAACCGGGGTCTTGGCTGCTCATTCACAATCGAAGCTACACACTGAAACCACCCGGGTTTAGAGGCATGTCTCAATGGTTTGAATGCATAAAGTGGTATTTTCAGCAAAAAAAAAACATGTTTTGGGGACTTCACAGACCTATATCAACATGTAAAAAGGAGCATAATAGGTCCCCTGTAAGTACATAAAAATTTGGTGCGTACGTTTTTTTTTGTTTGTTCTTTTTAAATGGTAACTTAGAGATAGCTGTCATTCGAGAACGAAAGCAAGGTTAAACTTGTAAATTATTTTTTAACCGGGAGGATGAAAAAGAAAAAGGCCAAAAAACCAACGCAGAACATTTCACCCCGTTCACAAATCCGTAAATTACTGCAACTCCACTTCCCTTCCTGTCTACCGCGACGGCGCTTTGTACCGCACGTCAAGATTTATTTCAGATGTGATTGATTGAGTGACCCGAGCACAATGCAAGACGCCGCGCATTGTGCGTTTTGGAAGATATTCCATTCCACACCCCCCCCCTCCCCCCATCACGGAGAAAAAAAGGGAAGAAACCTTTTTCATTCCCCCCTTTTCAGGTGAGCCTCTCATTCCGCTCGCTCTGTCCGCCCGCGCCTGCCTCTCAGGCTGGAACCTCCCGGCCAACCGCGGGGGGAAGGGGGATGGAAGTGAGGGGTCGGGGGGGAGGGGCGGCACTTGAGAACCATGGCCATGTGAAAAGGGGGTCGCTTATTGTTCCCCGGGAGCTTTTGTCTCAGACACAGGCCCCTTATGAGGGTTAATGAGAACAAATTGGTCTGAGTGTAACAAATGGATTAGGAGGTGGACAAAAGGCTGTATTTTGGAGGCATGATTCGTTTAGATCCACCCATCGTCTTTGCCCATTGAGCAGAGCATGCAGACGAAGGTCTGGATGAAGTGCAGCCCGCTAAATACAGTATCTCATTATCTTTATCCAGCCCATTTAATTACAGGGGCACAATGACATTATGCTCATAGCTTCCTGTGTGACGAGGTACAGCTTATGATGTCCCCCCCCCCCCCCCCCCGCCAGGTAACTGCGGTGTTGGTTCGTTGTCGTCGCGGTGGTTTAATTTCTGCCGCAGAACCGCTTTAAGCTCGGGACGGCAAAGTCAACACGTCAACATTAGTGTCAGTGGTGGAGGCGTCGTGGCTGGATAGGCGCAGCGCGCCCTTTCAGACAGACAAAGAGTCATGCCGCACAAACGATATACTCCCGGTCTGTCGATCAGTCTTTCACTCGCCCTGCCCCCCCCGCCCCCGATTTCTTGTCATGTGCATGGGAACCTCGGTAAAAAGCCAAAGAGGAGTTCCTCGCCTCGCAAAGGTCCCCCCCCCCCCCCCCCCCGCGCATTATTTTGGGAGGTCGGAGGAGAGGATTCATATCCATTCATATCTCGCAAACTCTTAATGGGCTCCAAGCCCTCCAGAGAGAAAGCTCTTTCCTGTGACTAGTCAGCTCCAGTCTTTATTCGTCCGTGGCTCTGTGTCAAAAAAGACTGTTGCTCGTTTGTGCCGCGAACAATGAGGAACAAGGCTGAATCTCTGGCCGGGAACAAAGGGCGGAGAAACAGCCTTTTCACTCTGCAGAACATTAGATTCTGACACATTTTGCCATGACAGGGTTTTCTCCCCCCGCCTCGAGTGCCGTGGCTCTGGTCTTTTTAAGAGACCACCTGTTGCCTCCAAACCCGTTCTTCATTACAGACAGGCCTATTATCACAGGATGAGGAACACCACAGGCTAAGTTTTCTAAGTTAACCCTGCAGCGGCTTCCAGAGCTCGGACGTTTTTTGGGAGACGCAGATTACTGCAGAAGCGGCAAATAATATTTTACAAATATTTAAATGGTTGCGACTTGAACGGTTGGTAACTACGGGATTTATCGATGGAAATCGCACGCAGTGCAAAATCAGCCTCCGCACGCTCGCGTCGATGCCGTGCTCTTTGCCGATGACGGCCAAATCTTGTTTGTTCAATCACCTTGAGGCCCCCGTGATGTTCTCTGCCCCGGCTCAGAACATTAACATTTTTTTTAACCTCTCATTCACCATGGCCAGAGTGTCACCGCGTTCCCATAAATTCCGCAAATTGGGTGTCCATCAAAACGACGTCTGTCATCATTGGAGTGTCGCGTGGGGGGATTTGTTCTGTGAATTTCACGTGGTAAACATGGGCTGGCAAAAAGAAAAATGGTCGCTTTTCAACCTCATCCGAGATTCGAACCGTACGATCCTTTCCAATGCCTTGATTAAAAACAAAACAAAAACAAAGCGAAATTCCATTTGGCTGACATAGCAATACAAATGGACAAACAAAAAAAAAAAAATCCCTTCCGCACGCCTACACTGTGAGAGAAGACCCGATGGCGTTCAACTTGTTTTATGTTCGCAAACACCCAGAGAGGGGGCACGCACCTGTGACCCCCGCCCCGAAAACAGACTATGAGGCGCGGCCTTTCCCCCGCACGCAAAGAGACTTCAACAAGCAGCCGTCAGCTGCTCGCCGTGGCCCTGCCACAAGGTCCCCGGGCTCTCTGGAGTTAAATGTGCCGGCGATATTGCCAGGATGGAGCAGCGGGAGTTGAATTCAAGCAATTACAATCAAGTCAGGGCATAGTTAGTGCGTGGGCCCCCGGCAGCACCTGAGCTGGATGCTGATGAGGCACTTAGCCCCAAACCCTCACGCATTGGCCCAGGCACTGCTTAGAGCAAGCCCTCCCCCACCATCCCTCCCTCCCCCCCTCTCTCTCTCTCTCCACAAAACCTTGCCCCTGGACTGGACAGTTCCACTTCCCCTGACCTCATTCATCTCTCTCTCTCTCTCTCTCTCTCTCTCTCTCTCTCTCTGCAGTACTTCCGCTGTATATAGGTGGTGTGGAGTGCCACACTCAATCACTCTTCATTCATTCACCCTGTACAATAATAGACTGCCTCTCCGTCATTGTCCTGTAAGCCATCGTGCATAGCTGAACTCACATGATGTGTGCCACACCAATTTCACGATAATGGCAATGATTATGCCTCGGAGCCGCTAAAACACGGCAGCGTCGGTAAAGAGTCTTTTGTTTACACCCAATGCATGCGTGTTTACCAAGGATCCGAGTTGCTAAGTGTCATTAGCTTGTTACTCCAAGCGCGCTGGCCGTCTGGAGAGGATTCTTCTCGCTTCCTCCTCTAGAAGGTGGCGAGGGGGACATGAAGGGGCCCCGTCCTCTCCCTCCGTCCTTCCCTCTTCGCTGTTACTACCCATGGCCGACAGCCCCCCGCGCCTCCGGACAGGGACTCGCACGCCGACGGCCGCCTCCAGGATTCCAGGACTGCCCCGGCTGACGTATGGCCAGCGGAGAGGTAAAGTGGAGAGGGCCGCGTGATTCTTGAATATCTATGACCCGGGAAGATGGAATCAGGCATCACAACAACACTCTTAGCCCCCCCCCTCCCCCCCCCTCTCTCCCTGTGATAAGATGCTCTCAGCTCTTTCTAAAGAGAAAGCCTCCCCGCTCCCGCCCTCACTCAGCCTCCGCACTTTACTGAAGTGTCATTATGATTCTAAAGGGGGCAGAACTCTGAGAACTCAGGTCTCCGTGCTGATGTATGGAGTCACGGGATGGGACCGCCGCTCTCGGAATGTAAAGATCCAAACCTGGCATCTGACGGGAGGCGACATATGGCGGCGTGCACGTTTGGAGGTGGCGATGGTGGTGGGGGGGGCGCGTTGGCGGCGGTGGTGGTGGTGGGGGGCTGCGTTTGCAATCTGTGTGCATGCATCTTTCATGGATCATTTTAAGCACTGTGTTTGGTGAGATTGCTAGCCTCGCTCCTCAATTGACTTTCATTGGCCATCGAAGGCTGTGCTTGTTAGCGGCGCTCTGGGCAGAGCAGTTGGTGGAGCCAGGGGGGGAAAAGGTGGAACACCTCTCTCACAATTTTTGCCATAATAGTTTTTTTTTTTTTTTTGTATTTTTTTTTTTTTTTAGTATGCCAGGTCTTTTGGTGGCTACCAGGGCTTGTCTCTTTGAAATTATTCCATTTTGGTAGAGAAAAAGAAATTGGATTGCGGTGATCCTGTTTTGTTCCTGCGGGGGACAGGGGGGGGGGGGGCGGGGGGGCGGCTGCAGTATTATCCCGGGCTGACACCGGCGGCGAAGAGGCAATCACAGTAGCCCTCGCTCTGACAAAAACACTCCATCTGCAAGGAGAGGAGGAAATCACACCACAATGAGGTCTGACTCTTCTGCCTCACTCTGGCAGCTGGGCCCTAGGTCCCGTGCGCAGCGACACAACCGCCAAACGGCTGCCATACAACACATACACGCCGCCACACAAATCAGCAGCTGTAAAGCGCCGAGACAAAGGCAATGCACCTGCTGCCGCACCGCCGGGGCAGAGTCGCTCCAAAAGTTTGGCCCGACGCGTCTCATTCTCTAAGTTACAATAATTAATAACGCCCGCGAGTCGTAGCAGGAGCGGCGATCCCGGCGGACGGTAGATACACGGCAACAAAAGTTCCCGGCGACACGCCGCGAGACACCTGGCGTTAAAACAACTCGCCGACGCGCGACAAACACGGAGCGCGGTGGAAAAACAAGCCCCTCCGGAGCTCGCCCTGTTAGTATTCCGCCTTGGCACCTCGTCCCTCCCCCCTCCCCCGCGCGTCCCGTACCTGGGGATCAAACGTAGCTCTTTGTGAGAGAGGCCTGACCCCCTGCTATTAGCACACAGAGAAGAGCCCAGCTGACACCGCTCTTGAGATGTGCCATGTAGACGGAGGCCTGTGATTACAGCGCAATCCTGAGGAGACAGCCCTCCACCCTAAACCCTAATCCCCCCCCACCAGCCACAACCCCCCCGTCTCCCCCCGCTACACCTTCTCCACCGCTCCACGGCAAGATCAGCTATCTCTGAAATAGATGTTAATCTCTCGCCCAATTGGCCGCCGCGGTGAACTCGTTGACACACACACACACACAGACACACACACACACACACACACACATATATATGTGTATAGACATATATATATATGTGTGTGTATGTGTGTGTGTGTGTGTGTGTGTGTGTGTGTGTGTGTGTCTAGCCGTGTCAGAGCCATACAAGCCCCATGAATAATCAATATGGTGGCTATTTACGCAGAAAGGTAATTTCTTGTAACCATTACTGTGGGAGATTAGAATCTGAGATTGGATTTAGGGTTGTTAGCGGTTATGGTAATGAAGAGAGTGGCAAGAGAGTGTGTGTGTATGTATGCGTGTGTGTCTGTGTGCGTGTGTGTGTGCGTGTGTGTGTGTGTGTGCGTGCGTGCCAACGTGTAAGGACGGAGGGCTCCCTTCCCACAATGCCATGGGTTGCAGCGTGATCGGCATTGCACCGCACCCAAACACACTGGTAAGGTTAAGGAAGGGGGATTAATTAGTTGTGAGAGGCAAAGGCTCGAGTGGATTTTCCGATGGTTAATTAGTAAACCCTCGTTTCAAAAACCCTCAGAAATACTAGAAAACAGCCGAAACACAAACACACCACAACCTGCGTGTGCACTCGCATACGTCCCCGCACAATTGTATCATAGAGACATGCGATCGGCTTGTGTCCTCTCTCTCACACTCTCACTCTCACACACACACACATACACGCACACACACACGCACACGCACACACACACACACACACACACACACACCTTTGTTCTATTTCTCTTTCTGTCTTTCCTCTCTCTCTTACCCTCCCCTGCAATCTTTTCTCTGACACTCAGATCTTCATACACACACATACACACTCTATCTAACTTTCTCTCTGACACACTCCCTCTTGCACACGTGCGCGCACATGTGCACGCACGCGCACGCACGCACACACACACAAACCAAACTTCAATTTTATCTGCAGGGCAGAAATCAATCTCACATCTCTTAAGTTAATCCGCAATGGCTCTCTACAGATCCCGACACTAATAAGGTATTGAGCAGGTGAGGCCAGAGGCTGGGGAGGAGAAGGGAGAGTGAGAGCGAGAGCAAGAGAGAGAGACAGACAGAAAGAGAGAGAGAAACAGAGGGAGAGAGAGCGAGAGAGAGAGAGAGAGAGAGAGAGAGAGAGAGAGAGAGAGAGAGAGAGAGAGAGAGAGAGGCCCTGCAGTCTGGGGCCCAAATGGCGGCTGGCACTGTTCCAGTGCAATTATGGGACTTGTGTATGGGAGGGAAGGGTGCGGGAGAGAAGCAGCAAAGATGGAAGAGAGGGATGGAGAGTGCGAGAGAGCAAGGCAGAGACGGAGCAAGTGACTGGCTAAGGGGGGTGTAGGGGGCAGAGAGAAAAAGCGAGAAAGAGAGGGTGGGGAAAAATCGATCCCATCTGCGGTATGATGGTTAATTAAAGCAGCTCTTGAGCAGCCCAAAGATGAGAGGCTTGGCTGGGCTCCGGGAGGCACAGCTCTGATTACTCACACAGAATGGCTGGTTCCTTAGCAATGAAAAGAGGAGGCCAAGAGCTGCCCGGTGGGGTGCACGGACAACCACGTCAGGGGGTGGGGGGTGGTGTGCAAGCTGCATAGGTGCACATACATCCATACGCACACACACTCGTGCAGCTGAGACGCATGCATGCATGCAGTGAAGACAGCATACATAAAACAACTTAAAATTACATCACATGCTGTATCTCTCCCTCTATGACTCTACGGATTTGTTTCAAAACTCTATTCACATAAGTACGATTCAAGATAAAAACAAAAGAGTTGCTTCGGGAAATGACTTCATCCTCATAACATTTTCTTAAAATTGCATGTGGTTTTCTATCTAGTAATGTGGCTCACTTCTCTAATTGAGCACAAGGTTTTTTTTTGCATTTAACAAAATACATAACAGTGACCAAGTATTTGATAAACGCAGTATTTGGGTAACAAATCCATGGGTGATGGAGCAATGGCACTAGGATTCATGCTACACGAGCACAATCAGTGGCATTCAGCTCCTGTTGGGGGGGCCTGAGGTGAGAGCAGCAGCAGTTTAGTGTGACCCCACCCCCTCATGGTGATATGTGGTACTGCACTACATCTCCGGTCAGGTCACACCAAGTCATTTCCAAACATACATCATTTCATACATGCATACACAAATGCATACATACATACATACATACATACATACATACATACATAAATAAAATATGCTTTACATAGGAAGACAATATACCAGCCAAAATATGCATTAACATATCGATATGTTGAAAGTAGAGACTGAAGTGTAGTACAAACCCCATAACAGCATTTAAACAGTAATTAAAAGTAATAACATATTGAGGTTTTTTTTTCAGCCTGCATGTTTGTGGAACACAATCTTTTTCAAACACACACAAGCAATTATTTTTAGAAAAAAAGGTACAAATGATAAATAAACCAATGACCTTCTGGTTAAAAAAAATCTCCCAAACCTCCAGTGCTTGAATTGGAAATAAATATGTGTTGGTTCTCCCCGTGTCCAACTCACTAAAATATGATATTGCATTTTGCATGCTCACATGCTCAGACTCAATATGATATATTTTACAATATGTCCACTTGACTTGTACACTTGGAAGGGCAGAACAGTTTACCAGCAGCTTGTGAGAAAGAAACGTCGAAGTAGCAGCCCACTTCAGGCACCGCAAAAAACACATACATACATAAGTATGCTTCACACTTCTGAAGACGTGTGAAAGTAATTATTTCATTTAAGAAGAGAAAGGAATGCATTTCAGATCAACCAATGACAATAAACCTACCATAGTTCCAATGTCACGTCTACATCAGTGATTTTAATCACGTAGAAATAGGTTGCTTTTATTGGCTCTGGAATTAAAATAGTTTATAATTTTCCCCTGATTTATTGTAATTACAATTGACTGACGTAAGACTAGTCTCTGAAAATAGTCAAGTACCATAATTAGTTGGAAAATAACTCGATAAAAGTACTCAATGACTGTAATGAGAGTAGCTGGTGGTGATGGAGCAGAGAGTACACTGATTTGTGTCCGTTTTCTGTAAAATTGGATTATTTAATCATGAGTATATGTTTCTTATGTTTCTTCCAGTTTCCACTCACGTCTCACACGAATAGCTATGCTACGACTGAAAACTTCTAATAAGTCAACTTAGTGCCACAACAGACTCCGGCTTCTCGCAAGGCTTCTTTAAGAGGATAAAGGAACACGTCACCCCGAGTCTTTATAAAGTTAAGTTGAAGCCGATGCATAATGACACCCTCGGTGCTAGAGAGGGGTCATAATAAACCGCCAATTACCTCCAAGGTAAAATGAATAATGTATACGCAGATGATTTGAGGGCTGTGGGAAAAAAAAATGCAGAAAAAGAAGTGGGAGGAGGAGGAGGAGGAGGAGGAGGAGGAGGAGGAGGAGGAGGAGGAGGGTGCCAGCGTCTGATTGAGGAACACCATGTGCTGCATCGCTCTCCGCCGCGTCTCCTGGTTCAGACGTCTGAGGTCAGAGCCCCGCGCTAATTGGTGTAGGGCCCAACGCCCGTGAGCGAAATGAGAAAATTACACGTTCCGGGAGAAATCAGCCTCAGTTCTTGGCAGATCCATTTACGGCAGCGCTTTGTGAGCCTTGCCACCGCGCCGGGGATGGTCGCCTGGCTCCGCGTGCGTTTGAGAGGGCGCTGAGAGACGAGTCGGAGGGCTGCGGTGCTCAGACCCGGTGTCCGTAGACAGGCTCGTATCCATCCAATAGGTACAGGAGAACGGCCGGCTGGGAGCTGCGATCATGTCCAAGAAGTGCAGAACTGGCCTCCGGGTGTTGCTTTAGTGCAATGGTTCTCAACGTGGGTTCTGGGGACCGCCAGGCGTCCTTGGAGAGGTTCCAGGGGGTCCCCAGCAAAATCTTTTAATAGTTAAACTTCACCATTATTTCTATTAGAAGATGTTAGCACCATTAGAGAATGTATAATAACGACTGTTTTAATCATAGTTTATGTTTTCTCCCCAACTATAGTATAGGCTGGGGTGGAAGTTTGGACTAGATCATACCCAATAATAAAATCTTCTCAGACTGGGGGCTGTGATGTGGGGATGACCTGGATCTAGGTGATCGGGATCAGGGTGGCTGCATACCTGTTCTCGTTGGTTGGTCTCACGGGCAACAGGTTAAAACCCCCCATCCCCGCACACACTCAGGAGAGGAGCCCATGCCATTACATGTTCTATCTGCTCCTGGGCTAATCCCAGCTAGCCCACTCTCTACAATAAACTGGTGATTACAAACACCCCGTCGTCTGTGTCTCTGTGCCGGAGGGCCCTGAAAACGCCTTGGGTGCCGTGTGGTGGCGAAACTGCCACAAGGGCCGAGAGACAAAATCTTATCAAGTGGGGTCGGTGGCCGAATGCGAAACAAATTGAGGGTCCTTGAAATGAAAAAGGTTGAGAACCACTGCTTTAGTAAATAGTTTTGCATCGAGGTGAAACAGTTGATAATAAAGCTAAACAAGAAAACGCCAAGTGATGGAACTCTATTTACTCAGCTCAGCTCTCACTCCTCCCGGTGGTCAACACTGCAGCCAAATCAGCGAATCCAAAACTCTCACTGCATGTCATGACGTTAATGTTTCCTTTGAACCTGGTCCTCCTCAATGACCAATGACATCGTCTCGCTTCGTCTGGGATCGCTGGAAAAAAAATCACTGTGGGTTGTTTGTATTTGGTAAACCAAGAACGTGCCTCTTGCATATCAAATTCTCTAAACATATTCCTGGAACGTCTTTTAAAGAATCCGCACAACAAAGCAAGCAGGCCCGCCAAATATCTTTGGATTGTGCAGTTTTGCACCGTAATGATCAGAAGCATCAGCATGAGAGGCATGTAGCCTCTCACTAAAGTGCTTCTTGTTGTTGTCGTCCGGAGATCCGGAAGTACGGAGCGGAAGGACACAATTGCCACCGGAATGCAGCTGCCGATGGGAGCTTATATCCCGGTTGCTCGGACGACGCCGGTTCCAATATTAATAGCAGTTGAAAGTTAATATTTGACCATGAAAATATTGCGCCTTTAAGGATGTAATATGAAAAAGAGAAGCAGATAATCAAACCCACCGTGTGCAATGACTGTTAAATGGAAAGAAAAAAGAAAGAACCAAACATGAATCATCTTATAGTTCTATGGTACAACGGGGCAATCACCACCCAGTCCCGTGGTGACCACGAGTGCCCCATTGTACTACGTACGACGTGGGCCGAAGCTATTCTCTCGATACTGACTCAATTTAAAAAGATTTTGATTCCAATCACTCGGGTTGACTTCCAATAATCTAAAAACAAGATTCAGGTAAAAAAAAAAAAGCAAAAAGCAAAATAAAAGCCTGTGCTCTTAGTGACGAAAGCCTGTGTTGCTTGTGAGTGTGAGACAGCTCACGCAGGGTTCTGCTCAAACATCACACACACATACGGTGCAGATATTATTCATGTACATGTTCCCCTCAGATGGCGAGGGCCTCCAAGTCGCCGGGCGCTTCGAAACGTGGAATCACACTTCCACGGAGATGTTGGGCACACTGTACAGCCAATATCTGTAGGGATAAATGGACAACGGACTGCATTTGATATAACGCCCTTTCTAGTCCAGGCGATAGGAAGGCGCTTTATAATCATGCCTCACATTCACCCATTCACACACACACACACACGCACGCACGCACGCACGCACGCACGCACGCACGCACGCACGCACACACACACACACACACACACATTCACACTCCGACGGGGAATAGCAAAGCAAAGGGAGAAGCACACTTATCCAGGTCTGAGGTAACCGTCACCCATTAACATCTATCTTTAGATATTTCTACAGACATCTTTCTTTAATTTACACATGGTGGCCTTCGGTGATCTGTACATCTTTGTGAGACATGCTTTCTCAATTTAACATTCCTTAGTGGCATAATATAACTCAAATGGGAAAAGATGGGAACACTATGGACTTCTGGCGGTTGTCATTGCGAGGCACTGACCATTATGAATAAAAATCACTTCCTTTCAAAGCGCTTTTCTAAGGCATACTCCACTCTGAATTATCCCATGCACCGCACTGCGTTCAGAAGAACTTGGAAACTGGCAAATGTCCAACGACTATGCCACAAATGTGTTTTTCAGCTCCAGGACGAAATAAGATGGATACCCGCAGGCGGGGACTGAGACGGTGACAGATCTTCACAACTTCACGTAACGCTGTAATGAACAACGATACAAACACACATTGCCCCATCAAGGATCCAATCATATGTTGAAAGCCTGAATAAGAAGATATGTCAATGCGTCCGCTTTCCTCAGGTTCTGGAAAATCAAGCGCTCCAAAAAATGTTTTTTCAGAACCTGAATTTCAGAACTAAAATTCAAAGCGGGACAACTGTTCAGTTCTCGCTGAAAGTTGGAGGTTGTTGATTTTTATTTTATTCGATATATTTTTTGCCCTCCTTGAACATTCCGTTCCTTGAACATGGCATAAGAAACACACGCAGAAAAAACTCGATCCCGCGTCTATAAAGCTGTGTAAACTGGTTTTATGTGCGTTTACCTTCGGCCTCTAATTAGTGAAACGTCCTCGAAAGACGTTGCTCTAGTAAAAAAAATGGCTGTTTATTCACAAAATGTTTTTTGTGCGCAGGTGGAGCTGCCTGTGCATTTGTGGCTGTATGTGCGCGCACGTGCGTGCATGCGTGCGCGCCCGCCCGAGATGGTGAATGATTCACATCCAAACACAGCATTCCTCCGCCGCTCTGGCACACCCAACAAACAGACAAACAACAATGTAGACCGAGCGGCCAGAGCTCTCAATTGGCTCCTTTTGTTCTTTTTTTCCCCTCGTGTCCCTCCTCTCCCTCCTCGTTCTCCCTTTCCACGGCAGACTCCTTTGGTGGCGAGGGCTGCTAATCTCGTGTAAACACCATTCACTGTTTGCTCATATCGCCCACAGAAAGTATGCCACAGTCCCCTTTGTGTCGCTATCAGTTGTTTAAAGAGGTTTGTGCTGTAATGGCGTGGTCATCCAGTGCCGGGGGACTTTGAAGTGCCGTCTCACCTGCGGCGGGACTTCGCCTCGACAGTCACTCCAAAGCCGACCCTCGAGGACCAAAACACAAGAGGTCACGTGGCAAACCAAATAGGGGATACAGTGCGGAGTTGAAACCAAAGAAAAAGACAAAAAAAAACAAAAAAAAACAATGAATATAGAAAAACAAGTGAAGAAAAAACAGTGAATGATAATCAGATGTCGTCCAGCCAAGAATTCTCGGTTGTGGACGGGCTTCATTGGGCGTTAGCT
>NC_137198.1:6693052-6695552 GCF_960531495.2 Zeus faber | reverse complement strand
GGTGGGTTTCAGTGCCAAGGCTGTGAAGCTGTGTCTCCTTCTTCTCAGGTGCTTTTGTCATCAGATAAGTCCACCTTAGTGGATGTGGGAGAAGGTGCATGTGTGTGTGTGTGTGTGCGCGCGGCGCGCGTGCGTGCGTGCGTGCGTGCGTGTGTGTGTGTGCGTGCGCCTGTGCATTTGGGGGGGGCGGGGGGGGGGGGGGGGTGGGGGTCATTCTTAACATCTCATCTCACTGTCCCAATAAAAGACTGTCCCCAGACAGCCTTGTCTGGGGGCGGAGGTGCGGGGGTTGAGGCCCTTTACTACCTGAGGTGGGGGCAGCGGAGTGGAGTTGAGCCCCGGTCCAGGTGTGGAAGCAGAGGAGGGTGTTGACGGGGGGAGAGG
This sequence comes from Zeus faber, assembly GCF_960531495.2. Lineage (NCBI taxonomy): Eukaryota > Metazoa > Chordata > Actinopteri > Zeiformes > Zeidae > Zeus > Zeus faber. Next base: position 6,695,168 of record NC_137198.1, on the reverse strand, counting down.
CAGAAATGAAAGGAGAAAAAAAGGTTCCAGCGGCTACTTCTTCGCCGTGGCCCCCCTCTGCCCCTCGGGCATTATATTCCAGACTCCTCTCCAGGAGTGGCCCTGTATTGAAACCCTCAAAGCATAGAGACCCCCCCCCCCACACACCCTTTCGGAGCAGAGCATGTGAGAGGATGTAAATTTCACTAGACGCTGACAGAGAGTGGGACTCCCCCCCATTGCTCCAAAATCACTCCATGCATATCCAGCTTCCAGAAAAGATTTGACAACCTTTATCTACTTTTGGGAGCCTATTATTTTGCGCTGGACACCGCACACGTGCATAACAATGCACGACGAGTCACTGTGCATCTCTCATTACTGTCATGATCGCTGCGTGTTTGTCATCGTCTCGGCGCGCTATCTTTGCAAGGGACAATAATCACACGTGAAAAACATAAACATGTAAACCACACCAACGACTACAAGGGGCTGAGTAAATACACTACAATTAGATTGACAATGACAATCAAGAACAATAACAGAATAACATAAAAGACAGATGATCAGGAGGCTGGTTAAGTGTACATGCGAGGTAGATATTAACTGTGTGTGTGTGCACGAGTGTGTGAGTGTGTGCACCAGTGTGTGTGTGTGTGTGTGTGTGTGTGTATGTGTGAGTGTGATGCGTCTACCTGAGTGTGTGTTTAATTAGTCCTGGTGTAAAGCATAGGGATCTTGTGTGTGTGTGTGTGTGTGTGTGGGGGGGGGGGGTCAGAGAGTGAGAGAGAGAGAGGGTGACGGAGAGGGAGAAACAGAAGGAGAAAAGATAGAGCGAAAGAATAGTGTCCCTTCTCGGCGAAGAAAAAGAAAAAAGAAAAAAGAAAAGAGAGCAAGAGGGAGCTCTTTTCTCAAGACTCTTCATGAGCCCATCTTCCTCTCACTCTTCCTCGAACCTCTTCAGCCTCGCTCCTTCCTCCCCCCCCCCCCGTCCCCACCACCCCTACCGCCCTCCTCTCTCCACCTACACCCCCTTATATCTCGCTGCTCGCTACTCTGGAGGAGCTTGGTAATTGTCACACACACAACTATTTTCCATTAACTCAAGTATGTACCCAGAGCTAATATCTGATGGAGCAGAATGTGGGCTCAACAGTGCCGATTCCGCTTCCTAGGAACGGGGGGAGGAGGGGGGGTTGTTAACTAGCGACAACATGCAGAATAAACTTGTAGGGTAAAAAAAAAAGACTCCGCCGTTCTAATGTCCTCCGTTTACTTTCAGCCAGACACGGTCACCCCCACCCCGCCGAAATCATCGTCCCGAAGAGAGAGGCTTCGTGTGTGTGGGGGAAAAAAAAAAAAAGCATTTCTCAGCAAAAAAAAACTAAAAAAACAAATAATACCTGGGACCCATCTCCCCCACCCCCGGCCCAGCCCTCCTGCAACCGTCGTCGCCACAAGAATGCCAAAGTGTCCATAAACAAAATCAGGGGGTTGCGGCGAGGTCTCTAATCATGGCAATCAGGGCTGTTTTCAGAGGTTCCCAGCGCAGCATCAGCACCGGGCTCATCTTTGTCTGAGCTTTAATTACTTGCTTTTGCATTTTGATGGAGGGGGGTGGGGTGGGGGTGGGGTGGGGTGATTGTGCCTTATCACCTATCTCCGTGGATAAAGCACTACCCAATTACTTTGTTTGGATGCTAATGATTGCATTTCATTAGTAGCCCGCTCTTAGCCCTCCTCACCCGGTAAATGGATGAATATGCTGTAATTTCAATTATTGGAATTATGAAAATTGCTTTTAAAGATACGACACGGGTATCATCAGCTATCCACTGTGACATAATGCCATTTTAATTTCTATAACAGTTTTAATTGTCGGTGGCCACGCTGTGCATTAATCATTTAATTGTATTGTCTGTTTCTACCGCAAACACCGACACCCCCTGCACGCCTCTCTCTCTCTCTCTCTCTCTCTCTCTCTCTCTCTCTCTCTCTCTCTCTCTCTCTCTCTCTCTCTCTCTCTCTCTCTCTCTCTCTCTCTCTCTCTCTCTCTCTCTCTCTCTCTCTCTCTCTCTCTCTCTCTCTCTCTCTCTCTCTCTCTCGCCTTTGAGGAAATCACAATCAGCGCTGTCGC
>NC_137198.1:6587823-6690323 GCF_960531495.2 Zeus faber | reverse complement strand
GAATAGGTTTTGAAATATCGCTGCTCGGTGATTTCACTGAACCTGACCTGGATTCCCACAAGGTACTGCATGAGGCTCCACCCGCGAGTGGAGCATTGCTTGTGTCAGTACCAAGCCGTACTCTGCAGGAGACAAGAAAGGCTTTGTAAAGGGCTTTCGAATGGAAAAGTGCCCGAGATTTTGCCTAAGATCAGTTCGGATAATCCACTTCCCCAATAAAGTTTATGAGGCTGCGTCAACAAAGCAAAGTAAGTCGAGTTTGTACCAACTCGAGTAACCGCAAAGAGACTCAAGGCTCCTCAAAAAAATTTATCCACCCTAATTTTGGTCCGCAGCTTTCACTGAAGGGTGCCATCAAATAATGAGAGAGGGGGCTTGATGAATAATAAAGAGAATCTTTGGGAGAGAAGGAAAATCAAGAGCAAGTTGCTCTGTGAAGTAGAATTATTCTCTATGCTTGCTAGGTAATTTATTCTCAATTTATTTAATTATTTTACTTCTTCGGGCACGGGAGGACGAGACCGTGACAATCTGGCGGCGTGCTGATGCCGTCTGAAAGAGGAAAGGTCGAGGGGTGTCTTGCTGTGAACAAAGATGGAGATGGAGTTTTCTGTGTAAGAAAGGAGCCGAGCAAGGCCTCTGCTGGCAGGTTTTTATCAGCCCTCAATGGCAGCCAAAGTGTGGCCGGTGACAAGCTCCTACACAATTGTGCCACCTTCTGGACCCAGGGAGACAATGTCAGCCAAATAGATGCAAGACAGCAGACGGAAAAAAGGAAAAGGGAAAGCCAACAATTTTGGCCCTACGTTAAGTTTCATATTTAGTTAGAATTTTGGTGGGGTTTTTTCGCCGAATATAATTTTTTACAGCGAAATGAAAAGAAAAAATACGAACATGATAGCGGTATAAAAGACATGCCTGTAAGGCTGCATCTCAACCCAAATGAATGCAAATCATTTTAAATGTAAACCGAGAGATTTTCAACTTGAGCGATATTAACATCGTTTTTCTAGCTGCACTGTGTCAAACTAATAATAATAATAACAACAATGATAGTAAAATATTTAATTCATGAGTGCCTTTAAAGCAACCCAAGGACACTTTACAAAAGAAGAAGAATAGAATGAGGGCTGTTTTTCGTTTTAAATCGCCTTCGGTTCCACGCGGATGTTTTGTTTTGGTCCGTCCTAAAGTCCTTTTGCTTGTATTTGAATAAAATGTTCACTGTTTCCAGATTCAACAACCAAACGTCTTTTATGCTCTGACTTTTTCCACAAATATTTGAACAAAGGAGGTTGGTTGCAGCCGGGGCAGTATCCCTCCTTGCATGTGTGTGTGTGTGTATGTATGCGTGTGTATGCGTGTGTGTGTGTGTGTGTGTGTGTGTGTGTGTGTGTGTGTGTGTGTGTGTGTGTGTGTGTGTGTGTGAGCGCATGTGTGTGTTTGTGTGTGTGTGTGTGTGTGGGTGTGCGTGTGTGTGCTGGGGCCAGAAAATGAAGAGAAGATTGGGGAATGATTCAATCACTACACAAATGGATGTGGCTAATAGACGGAGCCTCTGATCCTGGCGGGTGCACAGCTGGAGCTGGGCTAATTGGAATGGGTGAAGAGAGGAATGGAGAGGGTGGAGGAAAGCAGACGGAGGGAATAGGGCCCCCCGAGTAAATGTAGAAAGCACCTCCGACGTCTCCGCGACCAGCGTTTCCAAAGGGGCCCGTGCCAAATGATAACCGCCACCAGGGAGCACAGGCAAGGAAAGCCCTGCGGTCGGACGGGATGTCTCCGGTCGGAACGAGCCATTCCGAGAGGGAGTCACTGTTAAAAAAAACGACTACGTTTTGATTATTATTATTTTTTTCCATTAATGGTATACGTATGTATATATGTAACAAGGTCATGTTGCGGGTTACAAACATATTGATCGTTACGCTCGTCAAACCACAGCACGACTGTAAAAAGTGACTTTGAGGCAAGTGATTGGGAGTAACGACCGGGGGATGTCGCACCGGCTTCCCTACACGATTTTAAGAGCTAAAAGGCGCGGCTGTGTGGGTTTCCAATTTTCCGAGCAAAACTTTGAAATGATCCGACCGCGTTAAATTAGGTTCTTATATTTTTACACTGCGGTAATGATAAACGCTTTACTCTGCTCTCAGGCGACGGCGTGGAGACATTCTCGGTGACTCGTTGTCGGCATTTCAGGGGGTTAGGACTGGATTTTTAACAGCTTTACACTCGACCTAAACAAAAAACTGACATCATGCTGTATGTGACGGAGGACATTGGCTGTTTAATACACTAACAGAACACCAGAAAAAGTTCATACAGACTCGTGAAGGGGCTTGAACGCCGCCTCCCAAAGCACCCGTCCTATGTGTTCGTATTTTGAATACTTGAACAGTGTGCCCACGGAGATAACGCCCGTCTCCCTTCCTTCCATCGCAGTTTTTAGGTCATCCGGATCTGTGATCTTCCCCTGCGCTTGATGAGCCGAAAGCGGAATGCTCTCTCGCCCACTTCACTTTACCGAGGGGCCATTAGAGAGATAACTCATTCCGAGGTGAAAACATTAGCTTTATGACCGCCGAGCGTCACAGAGCAGCCGCTGCTGAACTGCATTTCATTATTATGAGAAATAAAAGCTTTGTTGATACACCTTCAGCGAGCCTGCGTTTAAAAAAAAAAAAACACAGGGTTTAATCTGACATTAGAAAAGAAAAACATGCACAACATGAGAGGCTCAAAGGGAATCACTCACAGTCCCAAAAGGAGTAAAATATCAAAATTTTGAAAAACATGAATGGGGGGGACAGGAAAGGGGTCTGGAAAAACAGAATTAAATTTACTGCCAAAGATAAAAATGTACTTGTACATGTAAATGCCCACATTTATTCCCTGCAAATAATTCCTTAGTTGTGTTACTCCACAATGTAAGATTTAATTACTTTTTAGTCATTAAGGTATGTTGTTATACATTGATCTGAACTGAATTCAAGCTATTCAGTCCAACTGAATTAATCCGGGAGAGAGGGTGAACACTTCCGAAACAGACGGCCCAAGAACGTAACGAGTTCAGGATTTAACAAAATTGACCAGAAAACGCAATTGTGTGCAAGTGCAAGTGTTTGCGCATGAAAGAGAGAGAGAGAGAGAGAGAGAGAGAGAGAGAGTGTGAGTGAGAGTGTGATGCTGGAGTGCTTGCAGAGGCCCCTTGTATGTGTGTGTGTGTGTGTGTGTGCTCTAAAAGCAGGGGGTCTTTCCCACTCTCCACGACACAAAGAGCTGCTCAGCGTGTGCACCCCGGGGGACAGGGAGGAGGGGGGGCATCAACTCCCAGGAGAGGAAGGGAGGGGTGTGTGTGTGTGCGCACTATAGAGGACACAGCATAGAGCCCCATAGGACGAAAAACAAACCCTTCTCACTCACTGTGACAGTATGACTTTACCCTCTATGCATGGAGAGGGAGGGTGGGGACAGGGATACTATCTACTTAATCCAAAATATAAGCTCAGACACCATACCATGAGATAAGATACATCAGCCACGACATTAAAACCAGTGACAGGTGAAGTGAATAACACTTCTCATCTGGTTCCAATGGCTCCTGTCAAGGGGTGGGATATATAAGGCAGCAAGTGAACAGTCAGTTGTTGAAGTGTGTTGGATGTGTTGGAAGCAGGAAAAATGGGCAAGCGTAAGGATCTGAGCCACTTTGACAAGGAGCACATTGTGATGCTAGACGACTGAGTCAGAGCATCTCCAAAACGACAGGTCTTGTGGGGTGTTACCTTCCAAAAGTGGTTCGAGGCAGGACAATCGGTGAACCGGCGACAGGGTCTCATAGATACACGTGGGGATTAAAGTCTAGCCCGTCGGGTCCGATCCCTCAGAAGAACTACTGTAGCACAAATTGGTGAAAAGTTGATGCTGCTATGATAGAAAGGTGTCAGAACACGCAGTGCATCACAGCTTGCTGTGTATGGGGCTGTGTAGCTGCAGACGGGTCAGAGGGTCCATGCTGAAGCTCCTACAATGGACACGTGAGCATCAGAACTGGACCATAGAGCAATGGAAGAAGGTGTCCTGGTCTGATGAATCACGTTTTCTTCTACATCATGCGGATGGGCGGGGTTAGGGTCCGATCCGATGGAGCATCTGTGGGATGTGCTGGAGCAACAAGCCCGATCCATGGGGGCCCCACCTCACAACTTCCAGGACTTAAAGGATCTGCTGCCAACGTCTTGGTGCCAGATACCACAGGACACCTTCAGAGTCTGGTGGAGTCCATGCCTCCAAGGGTCACAGCTGATTTGGTGGCACAAGGGGGAGCTACACAATATTAGTGGTTATTAGTGGTGGTTTTAATGTTGCGGTTGATCGGTTTATACTCTGTTGTCAGTTTGTCTTCTACTCAAGTACAACATACAGTACGCCATCATACACACAAAGTATGTTTAACAGGAACTACCTCCAACCATTCATACTGTAAAAAAAAAGTACAAGTACACTTATACATACATGCAATTTATTTATTCAGATTTGGTTCTGCAACGCACCAAGGGCTGTCAGGGTGCGACGGAATCACTGATATACGGTGTAACAACAGCACTCAACTCTGGTCTGATACCGCTGAAGCAAGCAGTGTACGTCAAAGGAAGAAAGAGCTCCGCCAGAAAGAACCACTGGAGAACTCGAGCAACCTGACTCGTCCGTATAGTCAATGGGAGGTGGAGTCACAGAGACACAGAGAGAAAATAAATGATCCGAAAAATAAAGTTGAGCTGTGCTACAAAGCAAGTGGACCCAATCATGACCAACTTCACAGGTGTTTTTTCCTTGTAAAACATATGCGGTGAGTCTTAACTGTATTTACATACAGTAGCTAAGCCTCTTTGTAATTTTTATTCTGTACAAATGCTGCTTTGATCAACGCTGCTGCAGCAGGAACTCAGTTTCCCCGTGTGGATGAATGAATGAATGAATGAATGAATGGATGGATGGATGGATGGATGGCTGTCTGTAGGAGATAAAAGGACAATATATGGACATAATAAATGTGTATTAACACTTTACATATGTCATTAGTCCAGGTTTGTACTGTTCACTGTCAATGCTGAATGCAAAAAAAATACATATTCTTTGCATACCATGTTTAAGTGTCTTTTTAAATTTGTTTTGACCTTGTTATCTCCAGGCTTTATTTTTTCCTTTGCTTGTATATGATGTATTTTGTCTCATGTAAAGCATCTTCTAATTCCTCATCCTTGTGTATGAAATGTGACGAAAAAGATAAACGTGCCTTGCCTATATAACGGCACAATAAACGTTTCACATATTTGTTCACATTTTATATCAACTGTATGAATCCTGTTACACTGTTTTATATCAGCATGTTTAGACAGACAGAAGTCTGGACCTGTATATTGCATATCTTTGCAGCTGCATTACCACAATTTCCACATCGGGACCATAAAGAGCCGTCTAATCGAAAACACTCAGCTGTTAAGAAGACGCGTCAAGACACAAAGTGCCAAAAATATGGCACCATTGCGTATGGAGAGGGCACCCTGGTGTGAAACTGAGCCTCTAATCCGGCGTAAAACGCCTGTGTTAATGCCTTGCATGATCCATCCCACCGTGCTGGACTCAGATCGACACATTAGTACACAAACACAGAGACGAGCTGACAGATATAGCCCCTTCCTGAATACATGCACGCACACGCACGCACGCACGCACACACACACACACGCGCGCGCGCATACACACACATGCGCACACACACACACACACACACACACACACGGCTAGGCGGGCGGCCCCTCCCACCATGTTTCCATTGTAGTGACCATTGTAACAGTTTTGTCTCAGACATATGGACTGGTTTAGCGGCGCTGGACCTCCGGCAGCTGAGCCTTTGTCCCCCATGTCGCAGAGGTCGCTGGGATTGTGTTCCCTCCTAATTCCCCCTTTCACGGCCCTCAGATCAGAGTCTATAATGATCGGGGCGGCCCAGCCCGGGGATTACCGCCGCTGCCTCTGACACCGACAGGCTTGTTGGGGGAACACAGGGGGTGGGGAGGGGGGGCTACAGACAGCAACCCCGGAGAGATGACATTTAAACATGAAACATTTCTTTCTTCTCCTTTTTACAACAAGGGCAAATTAATTCCCCCGAGCTGCCGCCGCCCCCCTCCCTCCCTCCGTCCTGTGCCATTACATGACATGGATATACCCCCCCACCCCCTCCTCCACACACACACACACACACACACACACACACACACACACACACACACACACACACACACACACACACACACACACACACACACACACACACACACACACACACACTTTTTCCACCTCATTTCCTCCAATATAGCTTAGGCAAACATTATTAACAGAGAAAGTGCAGGCGCTGGAGGGAAAGTAATAGCTTCTTGTGTCTTCACTGACCTCTGATGTCATCGTATGCTTTCTCAATCGCGCAGCGCTTCCCTCCGTGTTTTACAAATGACTTTACTAACTTCTGTCGCTCGCCCCCACCCTCACCCACCCCCACCATCTCCGATGTGAACCCAATCTAAACATTATATAATAAAGAAATGCTCTTCATTTATCAAAGCCTTTGTAAAATAATCTCAGATCTCAAACACGCAGCTAAAAAGCGAGCGAGGATTTCTCTGTTTCGCGAGCGCATGCACTCGTCTTGAATTATTCCGACAAACAGAAGCCGCCCCTCTCCATTTCTTTTTACTTTGTGGCTGCATCAGCGTCTGATGCGGCCACTAATATGGCGCGCGGAGAAGCCTGCGCTCTGGATGAATACCCGGCCGCAACAAGTGCATATCCATCACCGCTGGGGAAGAGCTATCGCATTGAGTACGAATGCTTGAAGGATTTTTTTTTCCATTTTTCCTTTTAAGATTTTCATAAAAAATGAAGGCAAACGCCCTTCCAAGGAAATGGAAAACCCACCCGACTAATCAGACACATGCATCCTCAACAACACAGAGATCTACATCCCAAATGGAGAGCCCTCGCCCACCTACGTACCCGCCGCCTTATTTCCCTGACGAAGCGCCCACTCCTCCAGGGCGCCGAGCCGCGCTCAACAAGGCTCCCGCCAGCGAAACTAGTTTGCTATCCTTCATCCCACTTTTAAATTTTCTGCACCCCTTCGCAACTCATTGCTGACCCCGACCCATCGGCATCTTTCCATATTTCAGCCTCTTTCTTCTCTCCTCCAGTGAAAAAGGGCTTTCATTGAAATTCATGCTCTCAAGGACCCGTACCCATACAAGGACAAGGGATAATAGGCCAACCTATTTACCCTACGGTTTTGTTTATCTTGCTTTTCCTCGCCGCCGCCCACACACACGCACGCAGGCACGCAGGCACGCACGCACGCACGCACACTCCCACCCTTCGCCTCCCTGCCGTTGGATTGATCACGGTCTGTGCGAGATGACAGCTGTCTCCTGTCCATTAGCATTGCAAATTGAATAGAAAAAAAAATAGTCGGCGGGGGCTGCAGAGTGCCGAACCGCAGGCTGCAGCCCAGGCCGGGAGAGCGGGGACCTTCAAGCACCGAAAACAAGCAGCTCACAGGGGTCACATGGTGTTGGGCAGTGCCCTGGTGCTCCATAAATTGGAAGATGCTACGACAGGGCATTAGAGGTCCACACTGGCGTAAAATCAAGTTTTAGCCTGTTTGCTAGTCAGCAAACACTTTTTGCATTACCCCTGAACGAGGGGTAACCCCTTGCATTACTCCTGAAGATGGCTCATTTTTAGGATTATTATGATAAATTATATCGCAGGTTCGGGTTTCGGGTTTTGTGAAAATTCAGACAATATGGTGAGAAGCCTGAAAATAATCTTGGCGTCTCACTGAAAGATTATGGTATGGCAAACACACACGCCATATATTTTTTTATTTTTCAGCCATTTCAAATGGCAGACATCGACTGAAGGTGTTTTTCTCGACTATTGGTTTGATTTTACTTTTAAGGCGGTTCTGGATTCATCAAGCCACAGCCAATGCCTTCTTTGGTGTGCTGTGGACCTAAATCCTGAAACATCATGAGAGGAGCCCTCTTCTAACGTCTCTTACGATACACGTGCTGTCGACCTTTGTCTTTAAACACCAATAAAAGGATTCCACACTGGAAAATTTTCAAATAGTAACGTATTAAAAAAAAAGCAAAGGGTTCATCTCAATGAAGGGAATTTATTTTTACAAAGCCTCAATGCACAACCTTTCTGTGTTACGTGCCTCACCAAATAACACAATGTCAGATGCCTACATTAACCTTGTTTTGATGTAGAAGGCCTCATTCGAGGGATATCCATGCCAGCGGACAGGCACACTGGTGGACAATTGTTCCAAACCTTTGCAAAGAAGTATCGTCATGGTAACTGGTGAGCACTTCAGACGAGCGACAAAGCTCTGCCTGGAGTTTGAACTCACACACACATACACACCCACTTGCACAAAGCACTTGCCTGCATCTAAATTTGGCGACCTAGCAATCACACACACGTGCGCACACACACACACACACACACACACGTGGATTTGAGCAACTAAAAATCATCCACACACATGGGGGGACGCGCGCGCGCGCGCGCGCACGCACGCACACACACACACACACACACACACACACACACACACACACACACACACACACACACGCGCACACGCATGCAAAAAACACACCCACTCTCACAAACAAACAAGACATCAGTACATATACCGATAAGTGGATGTACACAACACAATACATGAAAATTTGTGCTGCAAACACGGATAAAGAAACAGACAGTAGAGAACAAGACATATAACGCCTGCTGGGTGCCTTGGACAACATGGAGTCTGCTATGGTTTGGTGATCCAGTTCGTTTTAGTCACATCTCTCCCTTCTACAATCTCCATCCGGTGAAATTGGTTGACGTCGTGATTCGGTTGAGTTTGGCTCCGGGGTAAAGTTAGCGCAGAGTCAGCACCGCCAAAAACTGCGATGCTGGGGATGCGTCGGCTGGCGCCTCGGCTCACTGGACTTGACACTGGGTATCCCAGAATCACTGCTTCGGCCCAGGGAAAACCCGACCGCGTTCATCCTCCGAAAGAAAGAGGTCACCTCCGTTCCGGACGCCGGCAAACGGCCGAGGAGGCTCCGCGCGTCACCTCGGGCTACCTGGGAGAGACAAGCCGCCCGGCTCATCCGATTAAGTCAACCCCCCGGGGTTCACGGGGGCCAAGGAGACACAGAAGGAGTACGACCGAACTGGTTTGGATCTTTACAAACACCCCCCCCCGCCCTCCCAAAACGGGACGCCATTCAATTCTTCACCCTGCTCATTCTTTCCCCGGTTTTGTCTCTCGAGAAGACACCTCACTCCAGATACCACAGGGGCTGCTTTTAAAAGGTCCCTGTGTGGCAGGGTGACAAGAGGACACCACTCGCTCCCTCGTTTGGAAAGACTGGGGCCACATTGAAAAGGGGCTCCTCAGCTCCCCCTCAGCCCCCCACCACCACCACCACCACCAAACCCCAAGCCCCGGCCTGGGTGGACTCCCCGGTTGGTTCTCAGACCTCCCCTGTCTGTGTGATACCGGCGGTATTGTGAGTGGCTGACAAAGAACAGGAAGCCCAGGGGGTCGGCGGGGCAGGCCTGAAGGTCAGATTAATCAGCGCTTTCCTGCATCCCTGGATGATGGATGCTTAACAGGGGACGGGTCACCTGAAGAACGCGCCCCACCGAGGCGGCCGAATGCACACTCCGCCGCCACTGTCTCTGTAGCTCTGACTCATTCCTACCATCCTCCATTGTTTCTTCTTTTAGGTCGTATCTGAAAGTATCGACACAAACAAAAGGTTTGGTTTTGCCATTCCGAAAAAAAACAACGTTTTGTTTTTTTCTATTACAAAGCAAAAGCAGAACATTCGGTGACAGCAGATGTTTTTTTTTTTTTCTTTTCTTTTTTTTTTTTTTTAATACTGAATTAATTCCTGCACCTTTACCCAGAAGTCACCTTGGCCAGCCATGTTTACATGCCCTTCTACCACACTAGAGCCGGGGAACTCAACCATTTGGCTGGCCTACGAAGCACTTAAAGTATCAACCGAAATTACAAAAGCAAAACAGGAAACACATTTTTTTCTTTTCTGGAGTAAAAACGGTCATACCACTTTCACGTAACAACCTCCCGTTCCACAATCCCACTGATATAACACATTTGATACAGCCGCAGTGAAACGCGCGCGCACATTCTGTTGAAACAGGTCCGCTCACCCACGTCTGCGTCCTCGGTCATGTCCCCCGCCCTCTGGTATCCCAGCAGGCGCAGCGCCGCCCTTGCTGAGGGTGTGGGAGTCCGCCGTCGCCACGGAGACGCCCGTGTGTGGGAAGCAGCCAAAACATGACAGGGCTGAGTTTACTGACTCAAGGTGACCGGACTGAGGGGACAACAGCGCTCAACAGGGTACAATAGCAGCTCCATTAGTGCTAATGGGTGGTGGAGGAGACACATGTAACGGGATTAGGGTGAGGAGGACACCTGGGGAGACCACATGGGGAGGATCCCCCCCACCACCACCACCACCACCCCCACCACCACATCGCCATCCACTCCATCCCCTTGTCCCACTTTGCCAGCGCTGCACGAAAACCACAGTCCTGCTTTAGCCTTCCGCGATAAGTGCTTTAACCTGTGAATGTTCAGAACCTGTGAATGTCAAGAGATGGAGAGAGTGGCAGTGGTCGTATTTCGTTAGTGGGAAATATTCAATATCTAAAAAAACTTTTAAGAGAAAATGACACATAAGACTCCTCTGGCCTATTGAATGTGATGTGTAACGGTGAGCATAATGTGGAATGAGTTGAAAACAACAAAAAGATAGCCGGCCTTCACGTCATTCCGAGCCGCTTTTGTCTGGGAGGCGCACCAGTTTATCTCTTTTACATCCCCATTCCGGCCTGGGTCGCCGCCCTGTAAATCAAAGTCAAATAAATCGGGGGAGGGAGGTCAATGAATTTCTACTGCTGCCGGACCGGGAATCTCCCGCCGCCCGCACTCCTTTCCGCTTCTTCCGCGGCTCGGCCCTCTGCCCGACTGTCCGGCTCCCCCTCCTGCGAATTCCTGCACTCGGCCCAAGACGCCCAGTCAATTAATAAGACATTGTTTCCTCCCCCTAGAGCTTGTGCACAAGAGGCCACCCAGGAGCTGACAGCCCTCCATCTAAAGCAGCTCCACTGGTGGCCCCCAGGAATGCCAATCGCTTTGGGAACCACCCGGGACAGGACAGGGGGGTCCCGGAGGCCGGATAATAGAAACAGCCCCGTCGTCGTCATGCGCTGGGGCAAGCCAGTCAAAAATTGGGAGGGCAACAAAGGGGGAAATGCGGTCCAGGTCCGAGGAACCGAGGCACTTCACCCCTGAGCCGGCCGTGATAAGCCCCGCCCACAGGAATACACATCCACTTAGAAGAGGGCATGCGCGCACACACACACACACACACACACACACACACACACACACACACACACACACACACACACACACACACACACACACACACACACACACACACACACACACACACACCAACATTCCCACCTCAGAACCCACCTCAACGCACAAACTCCTCCATCATGTCCTGCCACATTATTATTCATCTCTCAAACGCCTCTGTAACAAAAAAAAACGTGATACATTGAACAGATCCATTTTCACACTTCGCAACACCATGTTATATATATAAGACTACGGTGTTACAAAGAATAAGTAGCAAATATTAATAAACACGGAAAAATGAACAGTAAAAAAATAGCACTATTCTTTATCACAATATATATATATATACTTTTTTTTTTTTTAAAGAGGCAGAATGTTTAGAAAGCATTTCAGCGGATTTTCCATTCCTATGATCCATCAATTATAGCAATAAGAGAGGTACTTTCAACACCTAACTTTAAAGTTTGAACAACTTGAAAAATTATCGATTTCCAAATGAATTTCAGTGGTTTTATATTTAACTAAGCATGAATGACTTAGGAAAAAGCAAGGTTCAGCATGTGTTCTTTACAGACAAAAAGATCATTTCTAAAGTACAATTCATAAGATAATTTTGTGAAACTGCTTTTGCTGAAGAGAATTTTAACATTCCCTTCACATTTGGTTGAAGTGAAAAGTGAAAAAATGTAAATGTCCGTAAAGTCAATAAAATGTATATTATAAAGCACAGATCCTATTCAAATAATTTCAGAGAAGACCCTGGACCACAATTTTCAAATATCTCGGTACAACTTTAATATAGTTTTACATCAGTTTATTTTTTTATTTTCAGTCTTTCACGTCTATATGTGAGTTTTTCCACATTTTCTTTCTTATACAAAACATTTCCCCTGACTGTTTTAATTATTTTTTTTCATCAGTTCTCCATGATGGGTTTCAGTCTACAGGTTGGGCTCGATACATTGTTCAGTAATGGAGGGTGTTTTAATGCGCTTCCCAAGGCTTCAAAGGAAAGATGCACTATCTGTGTCTATACATCAATGCAGATCTTCCATTGCTTTGTTAGGTTTATGGGAAGGCGCAGAAAGCACGGCTTTATTCAAAAACACATATTGTAATTCCTTTTAGCGGCCTGGTCCTAACATGGAGTGCATTTGCAATAAAGGGAGCCTCCATCAGGGGCTCCCCAAATCTTTTTTATGGCAAGCCCCTCGGGTGACTACGCTCGGGCTGAGGACACACACACACACACACTTGCTGAAAAATTCAGTAGCATCATTAGGGAGGTTGGTTGATTGCTGGCTAATTGTTGATTGTTGTACATATTTTGAGAAAAATAAAAATCATAAAAAATATGGAAAACAAAATTAAAAAATAACAAAAAGTTTTCTGCGGGCCCCCTGCAATTCAGCGGACGACCTGAGTTTGGGAACCCCTGGCTTACAACACAACAAGAACGGTGTTTGAAACCACTTCCAAATCAACTTACTGCAATCAAACATACGACACACATTTCACCCTGGAAATGTTTAAATTTTAATTTCAAGTTGCCCGTGAGTGATTGAAGAGCCAATACATAGTATTTTCATTGGCATGATGCCACCTATATTTATTAATTAAATATTTTATAATAATAATCACATTTATAATTATTATTATTATTATCATAATTATAATTATTGTTATTATTATTATTAATAATAATAATAATAATAATAATAATAAACACATTATTTGAACACATTTTTGGTTGAACGTCGCTGGTGTGTCCATTTGCAGGTGTGTACGGAAGCCTAGAGGGGACTACATTAAAAAGAAAACGTAAACTTGAAAATGTAAACGTAATTCCACAATACCATTACTATATTCCACAGACGTACCTGCATTTTGAGTCAAAATTCGAAGGATAATGCAATAGCACAGTTTGCATATTCGTTTTGGTGTACTGTCATGGCAATTCTATGACCATAACACACTGAATATGTCAAAGGCGATTGACGTTTATTTGTCAAAGCCGTCCCCCTCTGTACAGTGGACAATACGTTACAAAACATACATGACACCTAACAAAGAAACACAACACAACACAACACCAACACATAAATACAACATGTTGCATCAAAGTTAAAACTTAAAATGAACTGCAAACAATGGAGACGGATTTTCCATGTGTGCAAGCATTAATTATGTCACTATTAAAATGAGAATGCAAATCTCGAACCGAAATGAAAACTGCATTTGACATTTCATATTTTTAAACACACATATGTTTTGTTTTTTTTTCTCAAAAACGTTTTATTTAAACGTGGAAACCTGTAACGCTGCTGCGGCGACATTACGTCTTAACTTCCAAGTTCACGTTATGATGTGAACACGGTCCCGCATAGGCTTCCGTACTAGCGCACTACTGTACAGCGACGGAACTTGGTGTTTGGGTGGAAGAGCAAATACTATTAAATTGATCAACATTTCCGAGCCGCCAGTGTTCAAACCTTTTTTCCATCACCCACGGAACATTGACCTTGACGGTTTAACCCCCGGGCCCTCGAAACAAACAGCGAACGGACCGAATAATCAGAAACGAACGTACGTTGCCCTCTCCCCAGGCCTCTTCTTACGGCGTTTGTACAACAACAAAGGTCGCCGTAAGTTATTTATTCACAAGAACTCTACACGAAAGGTAAGAAGAGTCAGTTATTATTATTATTATTATTATTATAGTTATTATCGTTTCTCTCTCCTTGAACTTATCTTATTTCAAGTCCAGAAGATTGTCACACGCACGACTCTTCTTCAGGCGTAGATTCTTTAGACTCCCGGCGGGTAGAGAGCGCCCTCTATTGGACCCGCAAGGAACTCCCAGCGCCAAATTGGAGACCAGCGGTTCTCAACGCGGGGTCCGGGGACCCCTCCTCCAGGCCCCGGGGACCCCTCCTCCAGGCCCCGGGGACCCCTCCTCCAGGCCCCGGGGACCCCTCCTCCAGGCCCCGGCGACATGATGAGTCGTCGACCGTCGTGTCATTTGCAGGACGTAAGCGCCGTCAGAGGATGTGCGTCACTGACCGCTTTGGTGGTGCCTTCGCTCCCACTACAGTACAGGCAGGTATGGACAAAATCATCATCATTAAAATGATTCTCAGATTGGGATCCCAGAGACGACATCTAGAAAGTGTGCTCTGTGGCCTAATGTTGAGGTTCCTTGTTGAGGAAAAGCTTGATAATCACCCGTGTAGAGTAGAGGCACTTTTTGTTATACCGATGCCGACTGATAATAATAATAATAATAATAATAATAATAATAATAATGACGTATACTGTGTCAATTAAATGTACATTCAGTTCTCATTAATCGATACACTGCTATGGATGAATTTAAGGAAAATTAGTGAACATAAAAACTTTATTTGAACAGGTGACAAACGGTATATATTTTTCTATAAAGGATTCAAAAACCTTAAAGCCCTTAAGTTGTTTCTTTTTAATCTTACCCCCCCCCCCACCCCAACACACACACAAAAAAACAATATAGAGACGCAACATCTGTAATCACAAACTGACATAATTACAAATCATTCCCTTACTGTCCATAACACAAGAGTTGATTCAACCCTTTCCTAGAACATTTCCCCGCCGCCTAAAAAAACAGTCTCACACTGGTATTTGTGGCGTATCACTCTGACATATGAAAAACAAACAAAAAAACAAAAAACAAAAAACAATAAAATTATATGAGTTGAACTTTTGAGTCATTTTCCTTAAAAGTAACTGCATTTACTTTGATGAGCTATATAAGGAGTCCCTCTGCGGAGCCTTCAGTACAAGTCATAATTTTTCAGTCATACAAAAAATCTGGACATTTACAGTATATACAGGTCGACCTTTAGACTAACAGAAGGAACTAATCTTCATGTGGTTTTAAATGTACACGTATTAACCAGTTAGGTCAATTTCAGTGTGAAACTGTTGCTGTACACGCAGATCTCCAGCCCTGCTAGGTAACTTGAAATTAGGTTTTAATATTGATATAGCTATGAGACATCTTAATATTTTATTATTTGACATCTATGAATAAATTCCTAATGCTGAATAAAGCTATATGAGCACAGTGAGCACTATCCCATTAACTACTGTTTGCCGGCCAAATGTGATCCAACACTGCCCTCTAGAGGAGACATTTCTCTCATGTCCTTTGGAAATCCCTTGTTATGTAAACTACGGCACACATTTAAATTATAAATGCATCAGATGACGTTTAAATGGCAAATAATGTATCACAGAAATAATTACTTCTAGCACGGCGCCTTTTGTGTGCGGACACACTCCTCTTTGAATTACAACGCCCTTCTAGATCTGATGAATGTGAAGCATCAGTTTATTAATCTAGCCCCAATAAATGTACAGGTAAACAGGTATTGTCCCCGGCAACAAATGACGCACACAACCCAAACCCTGGAAAGCCATTCAGAGAAAACACCAATCTCAGACGCAACTGAGCGAAGCATCTATGACTAAATCAATGAACGATATGAGGTTATTTAACCCTAAAAAATCATGCATCCACATTAAGCAAATATATGAGTCTCATTCTAATGATCCTTTTTAATCACACCCTTGTTGAAGACCTGAATGAGGATGTTCACAGTACCCCTAAAAATAAGGTATGCACATGTTGGGTCCTTGCAAACAGTACAAGTATTGAATAGGTACTCTTGCAATGCATACAATTTGAAGTAAAACAAACGTTGGTGGGGGGAGAGAAACAAAACAAAAAAAACAAAAAAACACAGCTCAACATTTGACACTACACAAATTCATAAAAGCAATCAGCGGCACATAAAATAAAAACGGATAAAAAGTGCAAAAATTGTGCCGTTCGGCTTGATTGCAAGGGATTCAATGCTACAATACTCCAAAATGAACTGCAGTGTTAACGATCGAGTGGAAGAGGACCAGTGCTGGGTGTCTGACGTTGGCGCATGCATTACCGGCACGGCGCGCCGGTAATGAGCAGCAGAACACACGCAAACTCAGTTTGGCATTGATAAAAGGTTGAGTCCCCGAAGACGGCGCTCAAAGCCGTAAACACCTCAGGGCCCCCCGACAAATCAACACCCGGGCCTGGCAGGTAACGGATTCAGAGCCGCAACAATATCTAGGAG
Source organism: Zeus faber (assembly GCF_960531495.2). Lineage (NCBI taxonomy): Eukaryota > Metazoa > Chordata > Actinopteri > Zeiformes > Zeidae > Zeus > Zeus faber. The sequence goes on along the minus strand of NC_137198.1, from coordinate 6,673,637 downwards.
GCGCGCTCCTTCGAGGCCGAACTGAGAATGTCCTTCAACCACAGAGTCTCCACAAGAACCCGTCCCGCTCGTCGGACGCGACCTTTGACCCTCCTCCCGACTCCGGGACGGCCCCGCCGTAGCCGCCCCCCCGCGCTTTAGCCTCCGACGGGCGGGGGAAACGTCGCCATCCGCCCCGGCGTGTGAGGCAGAGCGCCACTGGAGGGACCTGGGACGTTTTCAGGACCCGAGACAGCTCCGACTCCACCGCCGAGCTGTGACCGTGAAATGGGGGGCGAAGACCGGGTCGAGGCCGCCTTTCCGCCCGGCACGGGGAGGAACTCTGTCCACGTACGCGAAAGCAACTGCCGGAGCGTCAGGGCATCGACTCTCGGAGAGCCTGCCGTTACGTGATCCACGGCACCCGCGGTTGTTATTTTTGGTTTCCAGCTATCTGTGTACAGTACAGCAATAGAACCGCGGACTCCCCCCTCGGGGCCTCCGGGTCTGCGACACGCAAGCGGTTGGTGGTCGAGACAACGATGTTTAATTCAGTCACCACCGTAACGATCCCACAGAAAGAAAACCGCAGTAAAAACCAGAAACGCCTTCCGACAACACGGCCTCAAGTTGAACCGAACAGTGACACGAGCGAGTGTTCTACACATCAAAAAGAGAAGATGTCGTACGCTTTGCATTTGAATGGCGAGGGACGGACACGAGAGCTGCAATGGCAGCAACAGAACCGCCCATCAAAAACAAACAACAACGCAAAGCTGCCCCCCCCTCTCCAAACCAGACTTAAAGTAGCCGACCGCCTCGGGCGACTCAGACACTGAAACACAACCTTTTCCTGTAGCGCAGCACTTTCTCTCTCCCCCTGAAACAGTGGGCTTGCGTCCCACAGAGGCGGCGAGTAGAGTCCTGTCGTCTTTTCTTGGAACAAACAAGCGCTGCAGCGCAGCAGCTAATACAAGCCGGTCTTCCCAGAGGGGAGTTCAATATAGGACACTCCACTTCCCCTTCCTCTGCTGGAGCTATTAATAAACCCAAACAAAGGAGAGAGGGGCTTAATGAGGCAGCAACGGGGAACTCATGTGAATCCGGTCGGGTGGGAGCTTTGTCTTGTTCAGCGGTGAGGCTTCCAGCTCGTTGAAAGGCCGCACGCGGGCCGCCGGACGCCGTCTGAAGCACGGCGCTCGTGCGTCTTTGTCGCGGCTTTTTTTATTTCTTTTTTTTCCCCCCTTTTAGTTTTCTTCGCCAAACTGATAAAGCAATACATCGCGGTAAAGAAATGCATAGTTTTTGGTAAGCATGAACAATGTGAAATCTTGGTATCGTTCCGGACTATGAGCGCTCACAAGCACGCGAGACGCAGCTACTAAATTATTTTAACTCGAAAACACTGAAAACATCTTCCACAAGCCGGACAGAAACAAAACGGTGACAAGAGAAGCCGAGTATTTGCATATTTGCGTGTAAGGAAATATCTCATGCAGCTAAGAGCAGCTACTACAAGAGCTTTTTAATGCTTTGGTTCTCAATTCCGAGTGCATTAAAATGGAAGTCGATAAAGGAGTGCGTTTGAATGCCCACAGAATTCAGAGTGAAGGCTCAAGTCCCGCTCAGGATCAGCATAATCCGTTTATACAGACGCTCAAAATTTTGATTGCAAAATATCGACGAATAAACAGAATATTCAGACTCGTCACCACGGAAACAGACGGGACACAATGTGCAAACACCGACGGTAAACAGAGTAAGGCCGTTACAAGCCCGCGGCGTCACAGCCGACGCCTCCCGGGTTCCAGGTTAACGCGAACCGCCCCTAAAACAAAAACGCTTCGGTAGACCGAAACAAGAGCGGAATATCCAACGCGCAAGTGATTGCACCCGGTTATAAATAACGTCATGAAAAATAAAAACATCTAATTTTAAAGCCCAGTGCGCTGATGACAGAAGAGGTTGACGTTTGGGTTGAGGGCATGCGTTGGGGTCACGTCTGCCTCCCTGGAGGTGAGAGCTGACAAACAGTGCAAAGATCCCCACTCCAGTCATGCGTTACGGTAAACAGAGCGAGAGGACTGGGACAAATTATGCTTTTCGTTTTCGGCTTTGTGATATTGTCAGGAACTGCTTTCCATTAGTTTTTCCATTAGTAACTATTGGTGCAACCGCATTTCCCATTTTTGCAGATTTAGTCACAAAGGGTTTTGGTTTTTTTTTGTTGTTTTTTTTTTTACTGTTACTGAGAATTTTGAAAATGTACACGTATTTGGCAAAAATAAAAAATAAATTCCCCAACACATCACCATCCTCAACCAAGAGTGGTCTCAACACTTCCCAGCCCAGTGGAAAATATAAAGATGTATTTTATTTTTTTTGGCACCTCTCCCTTTGCTTTGATTTTCTCAATTGTATCTGGAAAAATAAATCCTCTTTAGCAGCTCGGAATGTTCCGATAGGACATTCCGGCCAATCGCACGCCCCGCAGTCACATCTCCTGGCAGAGCCTTTTCAAGGCTCGGCGGCCAAACCACACGGTGTGTCGGCCGTGCTCCCATAGCAGTCAAACCCGTCTGGACAATATCGGGCCAGATAGAGCTTTTATTCCCCTGAACGCATCCTCCCGGGAGAAGCATTCATTTAACAACAAAGAGGCCAGTTATTAGGAATGATCCCCTACATCCACATTTGGTACAATATATTTGTTTGCTCGATCCTCATTAAAAGAGCAGGAAATTAACCATTGTGGTAAGAGTAGAGGGAGCCTAGTAAAATTTCACTAGATTTTATTTTAAAAGCCTGATTATATAATTGCCTCTAATCGCCAACAGGGTGCCCGTTGTCTGCCAAACGTGCAGCCAAAAATCTAGCACTGGCGGTTAATGGCTTGTTGTATTTTCCTACCCTACTTGTAAAGTTTAGACATCTGACAATGCCAACATAAGAACTGGGTATTAATAACCTCATTGAAGAGCTGGCATCTGTAACGATTGGTACAACTACGTTCTGAGCACACACAAAGGTTATTTTCAGTCCAAAGGGAAAAGGTTGCAACGTACGATCTGCGCCCACACATAAAAATCTTAATTACAATTTTTTTTTTTTTTTTTTTTTTTTAAACCTAATTTCAGACAGGTCTGAAATGTGAATAAGTTAATAATATAGCTTATCATAAATAATATCTCAGTCTGTAAATTCACACATAAATACCCGGCTCCATTTGGCAGACGTCTCAGTGCTGTCAAGCGGGCCCATGTTGCTCCGCATAATAATTTTTTTCCCCTGCTCCCATTGACAAACAAAAAAAAGTAAAAACTGCACGCGTCTATCAACTTTCCCTTTAGTCCGGTGGAGACGGAGAGCGAGGACACAGTACGCGGAGCGGACGGAGCGCGGGGAGGGACACGGAGACGGACTATTGCTAGAGATGACCCGACCGAGGCGCTCGCCGTCCCTGCAGCATGCGTGGAGGCGTGCGGGGGTCCATGCACCGCTGTCATGGAGGGAGGAAAGCAAAGACGGCCGCTGCTCTTCCCGCTGGATCAATCCCACAGAGAGACTCGGCCTCCCCCTCCCGCCATCGCCGCCTCTCACTGGCCCTCTGAGAAGTGGAAGGCCGCGGGCGCCGGCGGGTGAGCAGGCTCGGGGTCCGTTCCCCGAGCCGGCGGTGTGCCGAGGGCGGGGCTGAGCGGGGTGCCGGCAGAGGGCCGGGAGCGGGCGTCTCCCTCCGGGGGGGTCTTCTCCTGGGACTGGGAGCTGGAGGACGAGGAGTGGGTGCTCTCGCTGGAGCTGCTGCGGGTCTCCGTGCTGGTGCTGGTCTTCTTCATCTTCCTCCGCTTGGCCAGCGGCGCCTTGTCCACTGTCTGCAGGCGGAAACCCTCCCGTTTGCACTTGTTGAACGCCTGGACGGGGGGAAAAGCAGGTCCCTTTGAATCAAATTCAAGGTGCGCTTTTCTTCAACCGGCCATATTGTTTTCATCTCATATGAATATTTTTCAATATTACACAATACATTCTACATACATACTCAAATGTTTAATTTCTTAAATTATTTTGTTTTAATGTGACTTGAAAAAAGGGTAGAAAGTTCTTGTAAGTCTACTTATTAAATGAAAAAATGTGTAGCGATATACGGTATATATAAGCTATGTACACATAGCTCACGACCCCTCATGACCTAAAGGCTAGCCAGTGCCACTGTGCACGGACTCCTGGATGTTTTTTGGGGCGTAATGCAACCAAAAAGGACTCTTGACCACTGCCAACCATCTCTTACATGGAAGGTGGCTTTGACGTAGGTGTGGACGGAGGCGGTGGAGGAGCCCAGGATGTCCGGCGTCATAAGGGGGTTGGAGGACAGCTGGCTGTCGTCCTGGAGCCAGGCGTTGTAACGCAGACCGCACATCTTAATCCTCTTGTTTGGGTCCACCGTCAGGAGCTCTTTAGGGAGCAGACAAATAATTAGCTCTCGCCCTCTACACAGCGAGCACGCCACAAAGGTTAGCCAAAGGTGAGGTGCAAAAAAAAAAAAAAAAAGGAAGTTGTTTCCAGATCAGGGGGTTAAGCCAATAGCGTGTGACATTGTGTGCTGACGCGTGGCAGCCTGAACTTGCGACGCCCCACAACCTTTGTCTTGCGTCACGCCCCCTCCCCCCGTCTCTCGATTCTATCCTTGCCGCGTCTTGTTGCATTAGAGAAAAAGTCTCGTGAAAACAGAATTGACTTCAGCCGTGCCTCACCTCAAGCTCAAAGCTGGAACGCTGTCATCTTAAATATTTATAATATTATAATAATATATTAATATATTATAATATTATATAATATATAATATATTATAATAATATTTATAATATAATATAATATATTTATATACTTATAATTCACACAAAAATACGTAGTTAAAGGACCACACCGCAGGTAGGATCGAATCAGTCCTGTGTCCTGACCATACTGTATTTAAAAAAATAAAAATAAAAAGTGAGCTATCATCAATGTTTGTGCTGACGAGTAAAACTCACGGCAAGAAAAGATGCGGCGGCAAAGCATGTTTACATTTGTATTCGTCCCATAACTCTGAGGTGATATCCCTCCCTTTCCTATGACGACGGGCCTCCTTCCAGCTCACTACTCACCTTGTATGAGGTCCTTGGCCTGCTGCGACACACTCCTCCAGGCCTCCCCCTCGAAGGAGAAGTCTCCCTGCTTGATCTTCTTCATGATCTCCTCCGCACTGGTGTGCGTCAGGCTTTTCCCCTGGCACTGGAACGGCACCTGGCCCGACAGCATGGTGTACTGCAACCGCAAGGAGAAAACTCAACTCGGTCCTGGCATCAAAACTAAAATGCCGAGGCCTACAGCTTCTAGGGTCAAATGACAAATATTTTTGGGCTCCTAAACAGGTCTGAGATACCTCTTCATGGCCCTAAAGTTCACTCACAGAAGAAGAAGTGGATCAGCACTGCGTGTCAGCAGAGGAAAACTTTAGTACTTTACGCATATAAAGTCTACGGTATACACAGAATACCACATAACTACATGAGATAGTGTCATGTATCTCATCAACACATCAAGAGCCACCAACTGACAAAAATGAACAGTAATGGAAGGAACATAAGGCAGAAAGAGTCAGTTAAGCCGCGGCTGCAGACGGCAGCCCCAGGCGCTGCACCATGTTGCACAGCGAGTCCCGCCGTGGCGCTTTCAGGTGAGCGACTCCAATGCAAACGTTTACATATTGTTACACAGTTAAGCGGAATGGGCGCGGTTTCGGCGTCCTCTCCCTCCCTCTCCCTCCCTTTCGTGTTTTCAGGGCACTGTGCACACAGCTTGTCAGGAGTCATCTCATCAAAGCTCCTCGGGCCGCACTACTCTCCCCTCCCCCCAGGGGGCGACGATGCCGAGAAACAGTCAGAAAGAAGCCGGGGCTCTGCTCGCATGACTGGACGAGTGGAGAAATCTTTTTATTTTTTTTATTTTTTTATTCTTCCTCTCCACTCTAACGCTACCCCCCCCCCCAGTCGTTGAATCAGGATGACATTTCTCCTGCCGGAAAAGCAAAGTCTCATGTGAGCTCAGCCTCCGTAATGAATATTAATATATGTCAGCGCACCGCAGGAAGTCAAAAAGTGCAGCAGTGAACACCAAAGGGAGATTGTTTCCCTGATAAACAGATTAAAGAGAAGACCTACGGAAGTAAGCAGAAGCGCACGGCTAAAACTGAAAGCTGTTAAAATACATCAAATTCAACAGCTCGTTCTTAATCTTCATTTCCAACGGCGCAAGGTCAACTCATAGAGCGAAGTATTATAACCGCTCACATTATCACATTAATTATGCATGAACGTTATCCCTAAAGAGTGCCGGGCATTAAAAGGTCTCAGATGGCACTTTTCTACAGGAAGTTGTGGGTTATGGGGTTAGATTCACAAAATCTGGGGGGAAATCCTCTTAAGTAGAAATCGACTGTCGGTTCGTGCTCGCGTCATCAACCGCCGCCGCTTCCTTTACACGCCATCCAGTCGGAAGGAGCCCCGAGCGCTCCAGAAAGGCCCCCGCGCACCCGCTTTCCGGCGGAGCGGAGCGCGTCCCGACGGCTGAACCTCTTCCAGAAAAGCCCGCCTGACCTGCGCCACCTCGTCAAACAAGCGCCCCGACGCCGGGCGGCAAGGGATCAACTGCCCCGACACGGCCACATCTTTCCCCCCGACGCGCAATCCGCGTTTACATCGGAATTTGAATGAATTTCTCATTTAAAGCGTAAAAAAAAAAAAAAACGTGACCGGGGCCTTTATGTCACCGGAGAGGAAACCGTGTCTGCCTGACACGTTCAGGCCTCCGCCGGCACATATCACCCCCCCCCCCCCCCCACCCACTCACCAGAATGACCCCCAGGCTCCACAGGTCGCAGGACTCGTCGTAGCCGTCGTACTTGAGGATCTCGGGGGCGGCGTACTGCAGCGTGAAGCACGGCGTCTTCAGGAGCTGATTGTCCGGGGGCTTGAGGCGGGCGAAGCCGAAGTCGATGATCTTTATCTCGGAGCTCTCGCTCTCGTCCGTGAAGAGCAGGTTCTGCGGGGGGGTAGGGAGGGGGGGACGACACGACACAGAGACTGCAGTCACTCACCTCGTTCTCCCACCACCCCCGCCCGCACCCCCAGCCTCCACCTCCTACTCCGGCGGCGCCGCCGCTCAAGAGCTCGCTAGACGGGAACGCGAGCCTGCTTGTACGAGGCGCCGCGGAGAGATCGATTCTTACGGGTCATTATATTCTTCTCTCAGAGAATCGGGGGAGGGGGGCGGGGGGGGGTTGTCGGGTAAATACAAGTTTCAACCTGACGCGTGGCAGCTCATTTATGCTTCAGCTGTTACACAAAGTTTCTCAATCACGGCGATGCGGAATTCTGTCTCTGCATCTCAGATTTCTCGTGATGGTAAATAGAACTTAAACCGTTTTTTAAAGTTATATCGTTCCAAAACATCTTCCCGGCAAGTACTACAAGTGTTGCCAGCCCTAATCCCAGCCTGATTGGCAATCTGACATTTGTTTTTTTGGACATTTGAGAGTGAGGGCAGAGCCCTTCATCTCCTGCCTGGTTTCCCACCGAGCGAGCTCTAAAGCCAGGCGTGTCTGCGAGCGAGTCTATCCCAATAATGAGTCAAAGATGATTGGCCGCCATCCAGAATCTATCACGTCTGATTTGCCTGTATACTACGGCGATGTTTTCTTTTCCAGGGAGGAGAAATTCTATCTTCTTTCCAGCCCCATCAGCGCTGTTCAAACAACACGAGGACCCAAGGAGCCGCTTGGGAAAATTTGAATCGAACGAGAGTGGACCTTGATTTAAAACGTCTTGAGCGTCTTTGTTTAAATTCCAGGTCACTCGCTTCGAGACGCGCCATGTTGTGCCAGAGCAGATTTACGCAAGACTTCGCCAAGCGGTTGCGCTGAAATTCAAGCCGCGTCCGAACACAGTTCAGAGGTTCACACGCCAGCGGCGGCGTTCCCCGGGGTCGGTACCTCCGGTTTGAGGTCCCTGTGCACGACCCCGACGTCGTGCATGTGACTGACGGCGGAGACCAGCCGGCGCATGATGCGGCTCGCCTCCGTCTCGCTGAAGTGCTGCTTCCTGCGAATCCTCTCCAGCAGCTCCCCTCCGCCAAGCAGCTCCAGCACCAGGTACGTGTGGAGCTGTAACACACACACACACACACGCACACGCACACACACACACACACACACACACACACACACACACACGAAAAAACGATTTCAACCATTAACACTTCCCTTCTAGATACAGCATGTAAATAGGTCCGGGGCGATAAATCGATATAATATGGATATTGGGATATGGTACGAAATAATGTCTGGGATTAGGGTTATATATAAAATTGTCATAATATTGTGCTATAGTCAAATGTTGTCTTAAAGGAGCATTATGGTGAAATACTGCAGTTTTCTGAACTTCGTAGACTTCTAATCAACGCCTCTACCTGCTTGGTCATTATATCCACATTTCTAGTGATTGTTTTTCAAATGTTTATTCTATGTAAATATCTTATTAAAGCAGTCGAATGCAGTGATAATGCTGGGATATTTGATTTTGTCAATACCGGCCGGCCCTATGTGTAGACATTCCCACAGATTATCGAAGTTGACAAATAATTGGATTCATAACCACAAGGTGTGGACAAGGCGTTGAGCTCGGCAGTGACGGCGCTTAACTTAAATTTTCCACATTCTGTGAGAAATATCACAGACACAACCTGAAAACCAAAACCACGCGAGGTCAAAGTGGCCCACCAGAGGCGGGAGGAGAGTGGCGTGTGTCTGGCGGTGCGGAGGGGTGGGGTGGGGGGGCAGGGGCGGGCGTTCTCGTTGGCTCTGGAGCTCAGGAGCGGCGACAGGGCAGAGGCGGGGCGAGGCGTCTCCGCTTTGATCTGGGTCACACAACTCTGCGGCGCGCTAATAACCCCACTGAGCTCACCAGTGCTTAAGTGGAGCTCCCGGGGCTTGGAGGGCCGCGTCTAATGAAGCTCCAGCACCGACGGGCCGGGCTGACGCATCTTAACCGATGACTGCGGCACACTACCTTTCCAAAAAAACAGTGCTTCGTATGCAGGCTTGTTTTTTTTATGTTTGTTTGCATTGTTTTTTTTTTTTTTTTCCAGGTCGGGCGTTGGGGATGGATGTGAGGCGGGGGGGGGGGGGTAAATCTGGGTTGCAGTTTGAAAATAGCTATAGCGCAAAATACTGGGAGCACGGAGAAATGTTTATGGGACGCCATGTAAAGAGGTGTAGGAAACACCCGGAGGGCTCGCGGCATTTCCATTAATCTGCTTTGTTCCAGTTTCGGGATTTAATAAGGGCTGCGCGTCCCGCCGAGTCCTCAGAGTGCACCGGCAAAACATCGTTCGGGATTGTGTTCTTCACCTCACCTGGTCGTGGTAGATTTCGTGCAAATTGACGATGTTAGGGTGACTGTCGCATAGCTTCAGGGCCGCGATCTCCTTCTGGCTCTGTGCCTCCATCCTGGAGTGTGGGGGGGGGGGGGCGACAACGTTGGCACAGCACAACAGCCCAGAATACACTCCCACTCACACAAACTAAGCTGTCTCTGCAGTTCTTTAAAAGGCCTTTTTCAAGACAAGAGCAATTTCATTATGAGATTTAAGACTCCTAGTTGGACAACTCATCTCTCGGGTATTAGGTTCAGCAGCAGCTTTGGAAATGTTGATTCTGACACGGAAGAACTTAGAAGACTTAATTTTGGCAGAAGAAATAGTGTCCATGGACTAATTAGACAATTTGTTTATTTGGAAATTAAACTTAATAAATTCAAATTTAGAACTACATATTGGCTTTGAGGACCTAATGTTTGTAAAACTCGATTCAAGACTTTTTAAGGACCTACAGACACCCACACCGCACCCACACACACCCACACCCACACACACACTTTTTCTACTTCCTCTATTCGTGGAAAAAGAGAGTGTGAGCAAGTAACAACGTGTGATTCGCTTTCAGGGGGGTGTTGACCCGACAAGGCTGGTTCTCCTCAGAGTTATCTCGGAGCCTGGCGTGGCTATCATCATCATAGGGGCATCTGCTCACGTCAGGAGACCTCAAAACAGAAGATAACTTATCTCGCGCTCACAAAGTGTGCGGCACCCCGTCCTTTTAGGCAGGCAGCGCAACCATAGCGACACACCGACCAATTAATCAAGCAACGCGCCTACAAAAATAAACTGAAATACAACATCCTTGAAAGTGAAGTATTAGCAGGGTCAAATTTGTCCTAACAGTGCGATAAAAGTGAAAGTTTGTGCCGGGGAGGGAGGCTGGGTGACCGGCGCCGATCCGGCTCAACCGCTAAGGAAACAAAAACAAGATAAAAAATAAAAATGCTAAATCCCTGTCGTACCTCTTGCTGACAATCTTGACAGCGTATTTCTGCCCAGTCTTCCTGTGCGTGCACCGTCTGCAGATGGAGAAGCTGCCCTCTCCCAGAGCGTTTTCTTTCAGGTCCATCTCATAGCTCATATAGAACGGAGAATCCTGTGGCGGGGAACAATGGACCAAAGCTTGTCAACGTGTTGTTTTGGTGCAGGGGGTTGTGGAAGGAGGGTTTTAAACAGCATTGATGGCCCCTACTCCCTTCCATGCCCTTACGATTAGGAACGCTAGATCAGTGTTTTTCCCAAACATTAAAGCCACGAGCCACTTTGTCTACCAATGAAAGCGATAGCAATGACTGTGATGGGACAAGGTAGGCAATAGACTGTTAATATTGGAGAAAACACAGCATTTATTTGATTTGTGATCAGAGAAAATAAAAAATGAGATAATGATCTCTATAATCTCCACCTGAGTGCAATTATTGGGCCTCGTTTATCAACATGAGCCCCTTTCCCACATGGAATCCATAACATTGCTGAATAAGGAAAAAGGAAAAAAAAAATCTGGCAAAGGCAGTAGGTAGTCATTCCCACGTTGGCCTCCTTTACGGAAAAGTTCAGTACAGAGTCTGTTCCCACATAGATGACGGTTAGGGATACAGTATGTGATGCCTGTGCCAGAGGTGTCCAATATCACACGAGACTAGGCAAAATAATCTGTTTTGTTTTTAGACCAGCGCCTCGCCCCGCCCCTCCCGGAGGGTCTGGATTCCCTCCGCTGACAGAGCCCCCGTCCCCCGGACCCAATAACCCTAACCCAGTGTTATTAAATCAGTGTGTCTTCAACCTGTCCTACACTCTCTGCCTCCAGAGGAGGAACGTTCTCCGCCCCCCCTCCGGCTCTGTGGTGCAGCCGGTGGGCGAGCGAAGCGCTTGTGCCCAAATGTCAGCGCACCGCACCCCTAACTCTAAAAGACAAGTCCAGGGTCTGAGTGACATTTTTTTTCCAAAGAAAAATAATAAAATTTAAGAAACATGAAGACCTGTCTCCGTAGAGGTTGGGCGCGTTTCAGTTTCTCGTCTTTGCAGCCGAGCTCCACGGTTTGGATCAGATTCGCCATTTTTCAGAATGTTGGGGTTTTTTTTTCCCCCTTCCCGGAAAAAATAATAATAATTATATTTGTACGAAATAAATATTCATAAAAATCCAATATTTGCGCTTTGTTCGGATTGGGCTCCACCCCTACTTTACGGCAATGTTACTGCTTCCATTCCCACACACTTCCATTCACGGCCGTTCCGACATTTTCCGAGATTGATACTCGGTCCAGAGTGGGAACGGCTATTACGGAACATCCGACACCGGCTCCTTTTCCCACCTGATGCCGATACGGCACATTGCCAGTGGATTTACGGCTTTCGAGGCAAGTGGGAATGGGGCTACGTGTGCAACATGAGCAAACACCGTCTTCAATAATGCATAAAAAAATAAAAATTAAAAAATGCGATTTATCAAACATTTCCTGTGTCTTAGAAACAGTTTAACTATCCAGGCTACAATATCAGTGATTAATACAGAAAGGGCTGAGGAAGTGTTCAGAACAATTCATTTACGCACAAATTCGATCTGCTCATGGTTTACAGATAAGGCCCCGTTATTATTAGGGTCGTGGTGGCTTGGCTTTTCTTTTATGGGTCCCAAGAATAACGCCGCGCTAGATGACAGTGTGTCATTTCCATATTGTATTTTATCTGTTACATCAGACAGTTGTATAATACTTGTTTAAAATGAGGACGTCGGAGGAGCAGCGATGGGGATGACTTTCGGCGTGTTACTACCGTTTTCTACATGCCAAATTCACGAGGACGGGAAAAACAACGGAGGAAACCCAACAAACAACACCGACCAGCACCTCGTAACTGGCTGTTAACAGCTGTGAGAGCCGCCTATAAAACATGGGGCGCTCCACTTTACAGGAATAATCCCAACGGGTGGAATGCGCCTGTCGCCAATTAAGTTGCCTGGCTCGCTGAAACTATTCCATAAAAGCGCAACACTATGGGAAAGAGGGCTGCGATTTGGAGAGATAACAGTGAAGCCAGGATGGAAACAGTCATTATTTGACATCCTCTCATGGTGAAGTTTAACTCTTCATTTTTTTGCTTGGGAACCTCTCGAAGGATCCAAGTTGATCAAGGGTACCTACACTCACTAAAGCACAAAAGGTTAAACGAATCCCATGTCAACACAGCGGTTACTCAGGATGTTGATGTAAGCACAAACACAAGAGAAACAGAACTCAATACAGAGAAAGAAATACAGAACACAACGTGCTAGGCACATAACAGACTAAACCCACAGCGAGTAAAAAGAAAAAAAAAAAGGGGGTGGGGGGGATTGTTTTGGAATGAGAGAAAAAAAAAAAAAAAAAACCCAGAGATGGCAGCCATTAGCGCAACTATGTTTGTGCAGAGCGATCCAAGCCCATCCATCTTACCTTCATCATGGCGCTGCGGGCCACTGCAGCCGAGCCTGGCCTCTCAGAGACCCCACACAGCTGGACGGGGTCGTCCATCACCACATTCCTCTTGAACAGGATCGAGGGGGCCATGAAAGAGTAGCCCTGAGCACACAAACACACAGGAAGGGTATGAATTTACATTATGGTCGGATACAAAGGGCAGCATTGGGCATGAAAGCTTCAGGATGTGTGTTTCAGTTGTGTTGGGATGCACAATTCTAGTCTAAATTAGGGATGATAACACACAAATTGTTATTATTATTATTATTATTAAGACACAAAATATTATATAAAAAGAAAAGATTTTTAGTCTGAGTCATATTTGACTTTAATTCATTTATTTATTCTTTATTTAACTCATTTAACCAGGAGAGCCAGTGAGTTTGAAATCCCTTTTTCAATCGGACAGCGGCCAAGAAAGGCAGCATGACACATCCATTTTGTAGGCGTATAAATTTAAAATACATAGACACTCAAACATCATAAACATAAAAATAATAAGCAACATGAGCAAATGATTGGAACGGGACATCAATTCCGTGTTAAAACTGAAACGAAACGCTAAAAATTAAGTTCTGACCACATATTGATCGTTGTTAACTGTAAGGCACTTTCAATTCATAAGCACATTTCATGACATATATGCATATTGTCTAAAATGATCCACAGCATTAACTGCCAACTGGTAGTACTTTGAGGAGTCAAAGTCTAAAATATCTTGAGGCATTCAGTGACGTCCTTAAAAAAACAGTCGTAGAGGGTCCATGTCTTTGTGTCTCTGTATCAGCGTACAAAGACAGCCTTGGCAGAGCCGTGTCAGACATATTCTGCTGCCTGCTGGGTGACATTGGCTGTCCATCTGTGCCCATTGTTAGGGCTGTGATTCGTGGAGAGCCTCCCCGACTCCAGCTGTGGGAAGCCCAGGGCTTTGAGCTGGCGTTAATCCCCTCCCCCCCCCCCACCCCACCCCACCCCCTCTATTCAGGCAGCCACACACACAGCTGCATGGCACGTAGCGACAGCCATGGATGGACGGAAGGATGGAGGTTGAATGCATAAGATGCCCTAAATTACCGGGCTTGAATATTTGATTGCTCTGCTGTGAAATTACATCTCAGCGCTGTTAATGCAATTTTAGTTTTGTTTTGTGAGGAACCGCGGGGGGTTGAGCATACGGTTTAAAAGTTGGGATTGCTGCCGTTATCTCAGAGATTGCTAGGCTGGCAAATTATAAAGACCACTAAATTCCAGACGATGTGAATGGCAGCTGAGAGAGAGAGAGAGAGAGAGAGAGAGAGAGAGAGAGAGAGAGAGAGAGAGAGAGAGAGAGAGAGAGAGAGAGAGAGAGAGAGAGAGAGAGAGAGAGAGAGAAAAAAAAAGCCACGATGAAGTTGGCAATCAAAGATTGAAGGCGTAACCGAGACAGGCATGGTGAATCTCTCCAAGTGTAACCTTTTATTCCATGAGAGAAGCCCCTTAATGGATCTATTGATCTGCGGCGCTCGAGGATCCAGAAGGCAATCAGAGTCGAAATTTCATGAAATACATCAGACAGCCATCAGCTGGCATAGAGTCGTGGGCCATATTACAGTTCAAAGCTACATCAAAAATAGTCATTCCCATCTGTTACCTCAATCAAAGCTGCATATGGCAGTAATTACAAGCCTTCAATAAAGCCCTTTCACTCCATTTGAATACCAATGCACACATACAGACTTGTGTTGACTTACAGCAAACATTTAACCGCGTTCAGAAACTTCACTTGAGCTTTTCCCCAATGGCGGTGGAGTACGTCAAATATAGTCACAGACCAAAAGCACGCAACATCTAAATGCATTTTTATCCCGGCGAAAATTCGACACCGACCGCGAGCAAAAGGCCAGACGCACGACAGAGCATCCACGCGGCTGAACAGAAACCGCCTCGAGAACGATGCAAAAACGCACAAGTGTCAACAACACGAGCGGGTTCGGCGCAATTACCTCAGCGCAGCGCACGCGGACAGAAAATAAAATTCCGCCGTTCGGGTGCAAAAGGACGACGAGCCGCGACCAAAATAACCCGGTGGCCCGGCATCCACTCCACCCACCTGGAAGATGCGGTCGCAGTTCTGAGGCAGCGCCGCGGGGGAGTAGGTGGGGTCCATCTCTGTGAACTCTTCCGCAAAGTTGCTGACGTCCAGCTCATCTCGAATGACCGGTTTGAACGGAGCGGGCACCTTCTTCGCGGCCAAGTCCTCCCAGTTGATTTTCTTAAAAAAAAAAAAAAAAAAAAAGGGGGGGGGGGACCAGGAAGAGATCGCTATTTTTCCTGCACGCAATCGCAATCGTGTTCTTTTGGGACCAAGATCGCTCCCATTGTGCACAAGTCGGCTGAAGCTTCTCTCTCAGAACTGGATGAATTTACAGACAATTATTTTGCCCATCACTCGCATTCGACTCCTAATTCCTTGTTATGGATATTAACCGTGAACTGTAAACCACTCCTTCGCCTCCTCACCCAAATACACTGTGCACACCACACAAACAGATCTATGGATTTGCGTCGTCACTGACATCCGGAATTTCTCAATTTTTTTTACTGGGCACTGCATCAAGTGGTTGAGAAACGAACATATACTGCATACTACTTTATATATACTAACATCTAAAATATCTTTTGAATCATATTTCAAACTGTTTGGAAGCACCAACGGGAGCCAATGAACTGTACCTGGTAAAAGGGGTGCTTCTTCACGTTTTCAGCCCCACTCGGACCGGAGCCCAACCTCTCCTTTGGATCCTTGATGAGCAGCCGCTGGATCAGGTCTTTGGCCAGCGCTCCGATGTCTTTGGGGAACGGAGGGTCCTTCTTCAAGATCCTCCTGAGATGTCATTGAGAGAGACCCTGAGCGGCTGCGTGGCCATATAAAGACGGAGCCTAACAGGAAAAAATAATTGCGGATGGACATGGAGGTGGAGGAATCGTTACTTGGCAATGTCTGTGTGGGAGTTCTCGTCCCCGTCCACGGTGAAGGGAGACCCGCCGGTCAGAAGCTCGTACATCAGCACGCCGAGGCTCCACCAGTCCACCGCCTGGAGCGCAACGACACACCCAGTCAAGACGCGCAGGTTGCGAAAGCAAAATGCAATTCTCACCAAAATAATAGTCAGAACTTCAATTAAATAATTTATTTAGGCTTCTGCATAAAGAGCAGATAGACAGACAGATCACCTTGTCGTGTCCAGACTCTCCTCCTTCTACGATTTCTGGAGCCATATATTCAATAGTGCCGCAGACGGAGAACGCCCTCTCCACCTTTGTAAACAGGTTCAAAAAAATTTATAAATAACTAAGTAAATATTCTAAATGAATGAATAAAAACAATTCAAAACCAACAGCCACATTCTAGCAATCTGAATATAACAATGCATCTCAACTTACGTGCCCATAACGCAGACGGGTATGTTCGGTCAAACGTACCTGATCAAACTCTTTGCTGAGTCCAAAATCTGTGAGTACTATATGACCGCTTGAGTCCAGTAGAATGTTCTCAAGTTTTAGGTCACGATAAACAATCCCAAGCTGCAATGAAGGGGGGGGGGGGGTTGTATTGGAAGTTGACAAAATCAATTATCAATCATCAATTATTTTTTTTGACAAATACCTTGATATCGTAGCCGGGGAACCAGGCAAATCTGCGAGCTCATATTTCCATTGCCCTGCAGAATATGCCCCCGCCCTCCCATTTCCACCCGACCTTGCCAGGATCGGGCCAATCACAAACGTTTATTTTTAATATGGGGCGGGTTTGAGGCATTTCCGTAAACAACCAAGATGGCTGCCGCTAATGTGGAACAGTCTGTTGAATTCGCTATCGGGACAGTATTAAACGAACTGGACGGTATATTTTCTCTAAAAAGCTTTCGTCGATAACAAAGATGCGTTTGCCGTACTTCAGACAGGATTTGGTAAAAGTTGAATTTACCAACTCACTCGCTCAGTGCTACGTCACAGGTTTGGCTGCTCCGAGTAGTTGTAAGTCCATCCAATGCTCTGATTGGTTGTAGGTCTATCCAATTGCGCCCAGAGACCTTTTGGTCTGCACCCATTGGTAAAACCCCTTGGAAATCGTCAACGAATGGAGAATACGAATACGCATTTACGAATTGGTCTGGCGATGCCAGGCTATCGGTATTGATAACTGGAGGATATTTGGGGATAACTGGTCCCTTCATAAGACATTTACACACAAGAGATATTTGAGAAACAACCATTCTTCTTCTTCTTCTTCTTCTTCTATCATTAGTTATGCGGATACTACATCCCTACACAATACAAAATTCCAATCTAGCCTCATATCACAATATCGATATTATAACCATATAACCGCCCAGTCCTACTGAATCTTTGTTAATAATATTTTTTTTTATAATTTAGATAAAAGTAGGGTGTTAAAAAAAAAAAAAAAACTCCACTTGACTTTTCTGTTCCAAAGTTACCTTGTGCAGATGCTCCAGTGCCAGGACAATCTCCCCGCTGTACAGCGCCACTTCCTGCTCCTTGAATCGGACCCTCTGCACCAGATGAGTGAAGAGCTCCCCACCATTTACATAATCTAGAATGAAAGATGCATGAAGAGGAATTCTTCAAATCCTTGTTTGATATCTCATGCGTAGCGAATCTCAACTACAAAAGCAAATAAAATAGGTCGCCAAATGTTGCCGCAGGGAAGGACGGAACACGCACACGCACGCACACACACACACACGCACACACACACACACACACACACACACACACACACACACACACACACACACACACACACACACACACACACACACACACACACACACACACACACACACACACACACACACACACACACACACACACACACTTTAGGTGCATTCATCCAACTGGCGATAATCAACTTCTTTCACCACGGTAAATATAATCATTAACCATTTTTGACTAGGATTAACACGATAACGGAAAGCAGAAATCAGCAGCACATAACAGGCTGTTCCACACGAAGGGGCCTGACCGAGTATGAGGTGAAGCTTGGTATCTGTCTGGAAGGCGTAGTGAAGTGTGACGAGGAATGGTGACTGGCGGATGTGCTCCAGGACTTGCCGCTCTGTCCGTGTGTGTTCAGCAGTCTTTGCCTTTTGCACAATAGTGGCCTTCTTTAGAACTTTCATGGCGTAGAGCTTCCCTGCATCGTGACCACTCACCTTGCGCACCAGGAACACCTTGCCATACGCTGGTGAGAGGAAAAGAAATGTAAGAAATATGGCAGAGCGCCACCTCGAACAATACAAACGGAATACACCAGAACACATTAGCGGAATTAAAATGTGCGCATGAATAGGTGCTGCCCTATGTAGAACCAGATAAATGTTAGGAAGCGTTACGAACCTCCTGTGCCGAGCACTTTTAAAAGCTCAAAGTTTTCGATGCCCACCCTCTCCACATGGCCCGTCAGGTTTGCTGAAAACACAGAATGGAACCAATTTTGACTAAATAAAATCAGTTCAATGAGCAGAGATTCATTTCATCATCTAGCCTCAGAATTACTAAGGCCGTGTACATAAACAAAGTCATGCATTCATATATGTATGTTAAACTTTGATTGTTAACAGGAAAAGATTTAATCAGCTGTTCTCAACCATCCAACAGTGGACTTGTATGTATAGAAATGTATTTGTTTTTATATAATCTATCTGAGTCTATTTATCAGTTTTGCCATTGTAGAAAAATGACATTAGAAAGATGCTTTTACGTACTTTCTTTGCATAGCTAGTTGTACTAATAACAGTTATTAAAATAGCAAAAACATTTTTTATTGTGGTTTTAAAGGGGATGGATAGAAATTAGCTTGCATCACTGCCTGATGAATTAAAAGGAAACACTGAACAATTTGTATCTCCTTCCAGAACTGCAGCTATTTCCATAAATGACATTAACAGGTTTTTAGCCATTCCTTTAAGACGGCGTGTCATTGAATTCATCACGTAAGTTCCGTGCGTGTCTCTCTGTATCAGGCTTCCAGCGCAGCCAACTGAGCATAGTAGTCGTACACATGCGTGCTCATTGTAGTGAACACATTCCTTCTGTCTGACACTCTGAAAATAGGCTTCAGACCGCTGGGAAATTACAGCGGCTGATTTAATCTTTTCCAAGGCCTCCCTTTTTAACGTGAGAAGAAAGAAAGAAACAAAACAAACTGTTAAACCTGAGGAGTGCCTATTGTCCCGACATTTCACTCTCCGCTCAATTTCAGATCAGAGGTTCAGGTTGCGTAACACCGCTGTCAAGGTCAAGGCCAAATTTGACCTAAATGCTTATTAATAGCCTGACAAGAGCTACCCTGGCAGATCATGCAACTTGCTGGGCTGTGGAAGGAGATCTTTAACTAATAGCAGAGTAATGCCGGCCAGCCTCACTCAAGGCTTTCCTCAAAATGCCAAAGGAACAATATCTTGCACCATTTCACACGCAACAGAAAAGTATTGGCCAACAACAATGATTGGTGCCACCTGATATTGCGAGGCATGGTATCGACCACAACTGACAGAGTGGGGTAGAATCATCCCAAGTTCATTAGAAACAAGAATGGCTTTGTTTATCTCGTATTTATTGGACTATTTAAGATTTATTTCACCGGGGTAGCCAAATTGAGGCTGAATCTCTTTTTTCAAGAGAACCCGGGCAAAGAAAAGCAGCACACATGATAAACATATACAGACATTAGTACATCAAAACAACCACAGCATAAAAACAAAGCGCAACGTGAGCATTGAAGGAGATACCATCATATGACCTGTTATTTAATTCTCACTTGTACAACCAACTGACCACGGTTTCCCTCCGTATATTTCCATATAATGAGTCCTCGCTGTGTCTGCAGTTCTCTGGCCTGCATGAGGCCGCACCACACTCCCCACTTCTCCTATCTGTGTGTCGAGATAAGACAATGTGATTATGCCTTGTATGGACAGAAACTTTTCATTGGCAGGTGCATAGGTTTTGAGACACCCAGAAACACTCCTTGCCGTTCCCAGTTACTGCTGATCTAGTCCCAGACGCCGCTTCTCTGCTTCTCATACAAAGAAACAGTCTTGTTAATGTCTTCTATCTTGCACCTGCGCTGGGCCATACACTTGGCTCATTATTTTTTCTGAACAAATACGTCATGTATAGTATTGCTGTAGGGGAGTCATCAGCACGACGACACCCAACTATGTAAGCACGCCTTTATGCTCTGCCTATATGTATTTATGATAATGCCACAGCTCTCGGCGCTTCTCCGGTGTACCCTGCAGGTGCACTTGAACAAGATGCCCAGCTGCTAAAGTACCCAGCCATCATTAAAATTGACTTAAAGCTTCAAGGAGCAGTGCTTTGACTTATTTCTCTGCATTCATCCGTGATCTCAGCCGACGGACCTGCAGGCTCCGGAGGAGGCCCGACCCGGAGAGAAAATCCTCCACAGCATTCATATTTAAACAGGTCACCGATTATATGTGTACCGTCTGAAATTGAAACTGAAATGCTCAAGTTTTCTGAAATTCAGTCCAAGGTAGAGCATTGTAACTGCACTGTAAGACTTCAAATGCTGTGAGCAGCTCTACACAAAACAAAAGCGCAGCAGTGGCAACTTGAAGAACAGCATATTTGGAGCTGGGCAGTAAGGGGGTTAGTCTGTTCTTGTCAGTACCTGAATAGTAAGAACGGTATTAACCAGTAGAGCAGCAGGACTGGGAGACAGGGCGTCAACCAACCGGAGTCAGTGCTACTCTGTGCAAATACAATTATAATAATCATACCAACAATGATTATAATTGCAGCATTAGGGTTATTATTAGACATATAGTGAAAAGCTTGGCGTTGGTGCAAAGGTTTTAATCATTTTGGTGGTAGATCTCTCTAAACAGTGGAGGCCATTTGGTTATTAATATTAGAACAACCACAGTGAGAGTCAACACAAGTGCATTGGGGCAAACAGTTGTAAAGTTTTACTGAAGGTTGTGAAAGGGAAACAGTAAATTGGGCATGCAAACTAAGGGACTAGTTTGTCCACTCCATTTCAATAGTGGTGGAAAGTAACAAAGTACAAGTTAAATGCAGTTGTTACTGTATGAAAGTACCTTTTTTTTTTTACCTAAGAATATTGTATACAGACTTCCGACTTTGACTAAATTACAAAATCTATGAATCAAAAAATATATATACTTTTTACTCTGAATTTTACTCACTTCAAATACCGGCACCGACACGTTACTTAATTTATTTTGGAAATTGCTATGACACCACCTGTATATTTCCTTTTACTTGAAATACGGATATGCATGAGCACTGATCTTCAGCGAAAGAAAGGGTACAGTCGGCACTTCATGCTGTATTATAGGCTCTGTTACATCATGACACTGGGTGAGTACTTTCGCTTTCAACACTCCAAGTACTTTTAAAAGCAAGTGCTTTATTTTTATAAAGTACAAATGTCAACGTGGTGCTTTTAACTTTTGCTCGAGTTGCGTCAGGGTATTTGTGCTACGACGTGGGTAAAAGCTCCGAGTTCTTCCTGCACCACTGCACGTCACTGCAGGGGACAGACCGGAGCGCAGTGAGCGCTTGTCTGCAGCCTGTCTGGTGACAGCTTGTGGGGAACTCATCTCAGCAAACATCCAAACTTCTCAACAGAAACAGAAGCCCCTCGACCCTCTGAGAGCAGCTGTACAACGCGCACAACACTGTATTACGTTGTTAGAACCCTGTTGTGTCGGTAAAGCTGCACGAGTTCCCGTTTTTGACGGTGAATTGTTGATACAGAAGTTCATTGTTTACGGCTGGGTTTGTTGTATGTCGCCAGTTTCTTTCAAATGTCTAGTTCATTTTTAGGTTTATTGTATATTAACGTTGTTATTTTCTTTGGTTTAATTGCATATTGCCAATCTATTGTTCTATTCTTATTTATTATTATTATTCCTTTTTGACGTGGGCTGCTTATAACACCGCCACCCCTCCACCCCACTCATGGAGAGCATGCCGGTGTTTGACAACAGACCTGCGCGGGCAGCGGAGCGCCGACACCGGGTGTGACCCACATGCTGCGACTAACTAGTTAACGAGGTTAACGTCGTTAGCCTGGCGCGGCTAGCACCGCTAGCATCCCGCTGACAGGAACGCTACGGCGGCGCGTGTGAACGACCCGTCCGCAGATGACAGCTAGCACACGCGGCTAATGTTGATCCGGCCACACGTGTCGTGAGAAGGACGGGCGCACACACACACATGTATATGTGTACATACATATATATATATATATGTATATACACACACGTACGTACGTACATACACGTACGTACATACACACACACATACACGGTCGATCGGCTGGACGGACGGACGGACGGACTGCCGGTCGGTCGGTCGGTCCCACGGCGTGTGCGGACGCCGCCACTCACCGTGCCTCAGCTCGTGCTTCACGGTGAACAGCTCCCCTTCCCTGGAAGACCCCTCCATCGGGGACGGCATCGCTGCCTCCTAGTGTCCCGGTTGGGTTCGGACGCCTCGCCACCGAGCTCGCCGAGCAAGGCGGCGGTAGCTCACAACATGGAGGGGGCGGGTGGCAGAGCGGCGCCGAGCGTCGTCGCACCGGGGGAGGGAGCGAGCGAGGCGGGCGGAGGGCGGTGCTGGGGCCGGCGGGCGGCGGGCGGCTCACCGAGTTGGGAGCGCTTGCCTCCGCTGACGGCGGACTCGGGAACGATTCGGTCGTGGCGAACGATTCTTTAAAACGAGTCGGGCGTTCCTCTGCTAAAAGAGTGGGGGTGAGACAGCGAACGGAATGACTGAGGACTCAGTCCTCAAAAAAAAAAAAAGCCGTTAGACATCATCCATATTGAATTTAACTGATTTCAATTCGACATTCTACCAGAATATATATTATTTTGACAGATGGAAATCACTTTTGCGGCTCATGTGTAGCGCGCTCCTCTGCCAAAATGAACATTTATTGAGATGATTGGGCTAAAATATTTCCTGGGGTTTCGTCATTTGCATTCCTCCGCAGAAATACATATTTTGGACGGAATTAAGGGATCCTCGTGAGAGTTCCACTCAGCGCCGAGACCCACCGACTCTTCTGACCCCCGCCCATCGCGCATGACGCCAACCCCACCAAACGAACCAAGAGAAGAAATCGAACGTCTCATTTATTTATTTGTATTTATTTTTTTTTGTACCGAGTGACTCGTCAAGAACCGAATCGGCGAAAAGGAGTTGAACCTCTCCGCTACCTTCGCAACCCCGCACCCCGACGCCTCTGATTGGGGTTGCTATGTGAGGGTGTGGCCGCTGGTTGGTTCCCTTTGGTGTCAGTCAGGGACGTGCCCGCCCCCTTTACAAGAATTCCCTGGACGCCCACCTATTGAGGGTGGCAGTGCACGGGTGATGGAAACTAAAGCAATCATGAAATCATTCCCCGGTACAATAAATTAATAGATAGATAGACAGATAGACAGACAGAGAGACAGACAGACAGACAGATAGATAGATAGATAGATAGATAGATAGATAGATAGATAGATAGATAGACAGAGAGACAGAGAGACAGACAGACAGACAGATAGATAGATAGATAGATAGATAGATAGATAGATAGATAGATAGATAGATAGATAGATAGATGAACAGTTCATGATAATAAGAACATTTTGAATTATATGAGAATTGCTTGGAATACTTCGACACTAATCAACGAATAATAACAGAGAAATAATAATAATAATTATTATTATTACTATTATGAATAATAATAATTGAGATTATTATTAATTGTTATTGTAAATAATATGAACAATAATAATAATAATGACAAGACATCTCTCCCTGTGTCGCTGTTTGCGTAATGTGTGTATGTATTGTGTGAATTATTATTATTATTATTATTATTATTATTATATTAACAGAAGTGTAGTAGATCATATTGTGTTCATATCCTATTTTCATCAGGTTATATCATATAATATAGTATTTTATTGTTATTTATCATCCGATTTATGTCATTAAATATTATATTATTATCAGATCGTCGTTATTAGCAGGTTATATTATTTTTTGTATTCTTATACTATTATTATATTAAAATATTTATATTACTATCAGATAAAATGTATATACGGAGATGTCGCTTTGGACAAAGGCGTCTGCTAAATTACATAATGCAACGTAATGTAATGTCGATTGTCTCTGAGGCCACTTGCGCCTCCCTTCGCTCCCCTCGAGTGTTTCTATATATAGAAACTTCGCCCGCAGACATGAATAAAATGGAGAAGAACACCTCGCACACTTGAATTAACAATACATCATCATTCAGTGATAAGCTGTCATGCTTAACTGCATGTCGCACTCAACGTCGGTAACTTCCATTTAATTTATAATATATATATAAATAGGAATCGATATTAACCCTGTTTCGTTTTACGTACTCTGTCTCCGCATGGAGGCAGCTCTCTGTAATTGCGTTTTGAGTTCGACATTTGGAATAATTGCTGAATGTTTAGAATGACCGTTGTTTTGTTATTATTATGATTATTTATTGGTTTTAATATATTTGATTTATAATTATTAACATTGGTGATCAACAAAACGAATATTGAGTAGTTCACTTCCGCATGATCCTTCCTTTAAGGCGTTTCGTAAACTTCAGCGCACCAATCAGCTTACAAGTCCGACAACTCTCAGCCAATGACAGCGGGTCTTCACACCGACAGCCAACCGGCGTCTGGTCCGCCTGCTTCGTCATCCAGGAAGTGAAACAAAGTCACCGATCTGCCTCGTCCCATGTCGGGTGCCGCAGCCAGCTGACAGCTAGCTTCTTCCACTTGACCTCCCTCCCAAAATGGCTGGTGTTCGAGCCCTCGGCGTTCTCTCCAGAATAACGTCAAGGAGATACGCTCCCGTGACAGGTACAAGTTCTGTTTACACGGCACGAACGCCGAAAATAGAAGCCTGGGGCATGAGGATGTCCTCTGAAGCTGAAAGACAGCCTATCTGCTAATTAGCTCGTCAGGCTAAAGCCTAAGGGCTTTAGCCTGACGAGCTACTTAAGCTACTGTTTTTTTTTGGGAGAGTCATTGGATGTAATGTTTTCTGACCCTTTAGCGTTTTTTTTATTTGAACTGGTTGAAACATGGTTTAATCACAGGCATTGATGTGAACTTATCTGCCATTCATTTGACCACCCATGCCTCCGTCTGAAGGAGGCGGGGAATGTAGGTGAGAGGTCAGTCTCCACCACTGTTATTATAGCATGGGCTCGGTGCCTTCTGCCTTCAGGTCATAAAAAGAAAATAAGTTAAACAAAACCCTTCTATTTATATATATATGTATATATATTCACATTATTTCTGGTCATATGCTGTTTTATTTTTGATAATTGATCGGGCAGAGAGTTTCACAACTCATCTTCCATACATTAACCACAAACAAGTGCCTATAATTAGATAAATGACTTTGATGATATTTTGTGTACATGTGACTTAACATCCTTTGTTTTGTTTTTGCAGGAAGCACCTTCCGCACCTTCTCAGTAGCCACTGCCATGCTAGGTAATTTTGTCTGCAGGTTCATTTTGGATTTTCTAAAAAGGTCCTTAAAAGTCATTAAGTCGCCTTGGTTGTGAATGTGTGAGGTCTCAATTTCAACAGAATCATTCTGTCAGTTTTTATTCATCGATTTATCCCTTTTTGTCTGAATGACCCAAGTTTCAGCCAGTCTCAGTCAACATGTCTGATGTTATAAACCCTAAGCTTACCGCTCAACCTAGTACTATACCTAGTACTGCCATTCTATTTAGCCATTTAGCCGCTATACTTACCTCTTAAGAACCCAAGTGTACAAAGAAAATCCTTGTACTTACCTGGCCTCAGTCCTATGGGGGGGAGAAAAAAAAAAAAAATCTAAAAGGTTAGATTTATCCCAATTCATAATTTCTTTTCTATCTGACCTTAAGGCTACTGTTATAATAAAAAAAAAATTTGGAATCATCTCGTGAATAACTTACCCTATGACTACCTCATACTTACCTGTACCAAAATAGCTTGTAAGTATAAAGGCTTTGTACTTACCTGCAGTAATTTATTGAATAAGAGAGATAATTTGTCCAAAGGTCACTCTTAAATTTTGTTTACATTTGTCTGAAAAGGTACTAGAGTTCACTCTGATTCCTGCAGACACCCTGTTATATGTTTTTAACGAAAAGCAACTAAAATGTCATTTACAATTACATTGGATATTATTTGTCTTGTCTCTTTTTAGCACGAACGCATGTGAATTATGAAGTCAACGGGGATGTTGCCGTTGTTCGGATTAATGACCCAAGTTCCAAGGTACAAACAAAATGAGAGAAGCTGACGAGTTGCATTTTTAGCCAATGCAAGGTCAGTTTAAAACCCACTTGTAATTTTGTCCCCAGGTCAACACCCTCTCAGTCCAAATGCAGAAGGAGATGGAAGAAGTTATGAATGAAGTGTGGGCGAATAATGCTATTCAAAGTGCTGTTCTTATCTCCTCCAAGCCTGGCTGCTTCATTGCTGGAGCTGACATTAAGTGAGACACTGTTTCCAATTTTTAATTTCCCTTAACATGATTTCAGATGTACCCGGGCAGGGTTTTTTCAGTATTTAAATTGAAAGTCTTGTACAGGATATCATTCCCAGTGGTCAGCAGCAGCATGAGCGTGAACAATTTCCTCTTTTCCTCACATGAGATGTTATGAAGCAGTGCTGTGTGTAGAATCGCTGTAGTGTAAGTGTTGCTGTTCTTTGCAGCATGATCCAGGCCTGTGGGAGTGCAGAAGAGGTGACCCAGCTTTCTCAGGAAGGGCAGAAGATGTTTGAGAGGATCGAGAAGTCTCCAAAACCCATTGTTGCTGCTATCAATGGTTCCTGCTTAGGAGGGGGGCTTGAGGTGATCACATTCATTCCACCAACCGACTTGTAACTTTGATCTTGCCAAACTATGACACTTTGCCACTGATTTTATTTCTAAAAAAAACATCTAATATTTACTCAAAAAATGTAATTGAACAATATTGACTCATGCTATGGTCTACCATGCTATGGTGCTGTGTGCTAATGCTCACCACGAGAAATGTACCAAACCTCACCAGAAGGAATTCCTCATATTTGTAAATACCCGGTGAAATAAAACTGATTCTGATCATTCCAAGAGGGATTTTCTTTGCCATAATTATTTGTTTTGAATGCATTCTTATTTCATGTAATGATCTCTCTCTCTCTGCGGTGACAACTTAACTCAAAGCTAGGTAAAAGGAAAACATTTAATGTCAAACATGAAATATTGAAATGTCAAACGTTTTAATAATTATTTTTTAATGGGAATTTATCCTTGATCATCTGCCAGAATTTCCCAGATTATGGTTCATGGAAGCTGAGTGTCAGATAATGTGTTGATTTTGCCCTTTTGAGTGTGTTTTTGGCAAAAGATATATGTTGACAATTGTGTTTTTTTGTGCCCTTCAGTTTGCTCTCGCCTGCCAGTACAGAATTGCAACAAAGAGCAAGAAGACCATCCTTGGTACCCCTGAAGTAATGCTGGGTCTTCTACCCGGAGCTGGTGGAACTCAGAGGCTGCCCAAAATGGTAAGTCGTATTTCTGAAAAGCTTTTGTAGTGAATGAACACCTGTAGCCAATGTTAATGTGAATCTGTTATTTTAAAACCTTATGAGACACAGTTCCGCCTGGAGGCCAGTCGGAGATTGCATGCTAAGACGCACATTTTATACACAGCCCTGGATGGAAAAACAGAAAGAAAAAAAATAAAACATAAAATAGACAGTTTAATTAAAAAATAAAATAAACAATCTAGGTCAGTGTTAATATTGGATTATAGTCAAAGTTTAGGGTTCAGATTCGGGTACTGAAGAAGTGAAAATGTGAGTGGGTCTATCCCATCCCTTATACAGCAGCTCTTCGACGGTAATGTTTTGAGAGAGACAGTTACAACCTATATGTACTCAAACCTGCATTCTCTTAAGCTTGATTTGGTGCTGGTCGACAATCGATTAACGTCCCTACTTTTACTGAGTAGCCCCCATAATTATTACCGTAAGGGACTCAACATACCATGCATATCATACAAGATACCGTGTATTAGTGTATGTTGCATATAACAATGTTGTTGTATTCAGGTCGGTCTTCCCAGTGCCTTTGATATGATGCTGACAGGAAGAAATATCCGAGCAGATAAAGCCAAGAAGATGGGCCTGGTCCACCAGCTGGTCGATCCCCTTGGTAAAGTTGTCGCCCTGTTGCTTTGTTAACAATCAGCTCCTTGTGACTAATTGTCTGATGTGGAAAAATAAGAACGGTAATATTAAGAGACTGAGCTATATTTCCTGTAATATGAGCACATCAAGGGCTTTTACAACATGCAGTTGTGGATTGGTGTTGTGCTCAACATTTTGACAAGTCTGATCATCTTTCTCAATAAAACTTTGGTATTGATGCATTTGAAACGATACCTTTACCATTATTTTCCATGTTGTGTTTCAGGGCCTGGGCTGAAGAGCCCGGAGGAAAGAACCATCGAGTACCTTGAGGAAATTGCCGTTGAATGTGCCAGAGGAATCGTCAATAAGAAAATCCCTCTCACCAAAGACAAAGGCATGATGCAGAGTAGGTGGCGCAGCTGACGTGGCTCATTTATCAATCCATTCACATTCATTTGTACTGGTCACCCTTCATACAGCGCCATTGAGGAAAAAGTATTCAGCCCCCAAAACTGTTGGCTTGGTGGATTAAAGATATTTTCCAGGCACTGTAAATTAGGCTACATTATAAAAACATGATGAAATGATATGATGATAAAAAACAATCATTAGGGGAAAAAGTGCCACTTTAAAGCGGGTATATTCTTTCCCCCGTAGAACTCCAAGACTACATCATGAGCTTTGAGATGGTACGGAATCAGATTTACAAAACTGTCCATGGGAAAGTTATGAAGCAGAGTAAGGGGCTTTACCCAGCACCGCTGAAAATCATTGAAGTAAGTTAAATCTCTTTCTTACAATGATTGTTTAGAATACGAATCGAAGGAGTAATCCACTCTGGTTCACTGTCGGATTCTGTGAAGACAAAGTCGTGAATAATCAATGAATTACAATAATAAACCGGTCTCTGATATTGGGGACCTCACTATTACTGTAATTGATCGTTTCAGTTGTAGTAAAAGTACTTATCCGTACACAGTTATTAATGCTAATTGGTATTTTGTATCCTTATATTTGATTGTGTTGTTTTTCTTTTGTTTGTTTTTTTTTCCTTTTACCTTTTAACTTCTATTGTTCTTTGTCATTTTTAAGAGTGTTAAGGCCGGAGTGGAACAGGGCCCCGTTGCAGGATATTTAGCTGAATCTCAGGTAAGACAGAAACACATTGCTGGTCGGTTAACACGTCAATGTGATATTGAAGTACTTAAAATGTCAATTGATTTGCCTATGATTTTTGGTGCAGAATTTTGGTCAGTTGGCAAGAACCTCAGAATCACAGGCTCTCATCGGACTTTATCACGGTCAAGTTGCTTGCAAGAAGAATCGCTTCGGAACGCCCGAGAAAGAAGTAAAGTAAGTCACTCGGGCATTTTCACAACTCGAACAAAAAAAAAATGTGATTGGGTGTTTGATTTTCCTCACGTGCTTCTTTCCATCAGGACGTTGGCCATTTTGGGAGCTGGTCTAATGGGAGCAGGTATCGCCCAGGTGACTGTGGACAAAGGTGTCCACACCGTACTGAAAGACACCACCATGGACGGACTGGGCAGAGGGGAGCAGCAGGTCTACAAAGGGTGTGTTTCTGTTTACAATCAGAATTGCTCTGTGCGTGGAAAAGTGGAAACGGGTGTTTTGTGTGTGTGTGTGTGTGTGTGTGTGTGTGTGTGTGTGCGTGTGCGCGTGTGTCCCCGGGAGGTGAGCTGTTGAATGTTATTTTGTCTGTTTATGCTCTTATTTTTGTTCCATTATAATAGATGACAGACACTAAACACAGAACTTTCCATCCGCTGAGATATAACAAAAAGACATTTGAGCAGAGAGGCTGAAAATAATAAATGAATAAATATTTTCTGAATAAATGTCGTTCAATTTGATGTGATGAAACGTAAGATCATTTAAATTGAGATGATTCAGAAGACCAAAGATGAAAACGATAGTGTTCACAACCGTTCAACTCTTTTTTTTTTTTTTTTTTTTTTTTTTTTTTTTTTTTCTCTCCCCTTGTATCATTGGTTTTGATGTCTATTTATTTCAACAGGCTCAATGACAAGACCAAAAAGAGGAGCATCACGTCCTTTGAGAGAGACTCTGTGTTATCCAACCTGAGCGGCCAGCTGGATTACAGCGGCTTTGAGAAGGCCGACATGGTGATCGAAGCTGTGTTTGAGGACATCAACATCAAGCACAGAGTCTTAAAGGAAGTTGAAGCCGTAAGTTTACCCGAGCAAGGGATCGGCGAGGAAAGATTAAATCTCCATTAAATGGTACAAAAAAAATAAAAAAAGGTACTCTCAATCCCTATGATGGCTCTAAAAAAGTATTTGTTTGCAGGTCACCTCGCCAAACTGCATATTTGCCAGCAACACGTCGGCTCTGCCCATCAAGGAAATTGCTGCTGCGAGCAAAAGACCAGACAAGGTCGGTAACTGACCCACAGCGGCAAGGACGGCTTGTCTCAGCGGCAGGATGTTGATGTGGTGTTTCCCTCTTGTCTGTAGGTCATTGGGATGCACTATTTCTCCCCAGTGGACAAGATGCAGCTCCTGGAGATTATAACCACGGACAAAACCTCTAATGACACCACGGCGTCGGCGGTGGCCGTCGGCCTCAAACAGGGCAAAGTCATCATAGTCGTAGGGGTGAGGGTCCACGTTATATTATAAACATATATCTTCTCAAACTAGCCACTGTGCATTCTAACCACTGTGTGCGCTGTTGATCCTGGCAGGATGGGCCTGGATTCTACACCACAAGGTGCTTGGCTCCCATGTTGGCCGAGGCCGTCAGAGCACTTCAGGTTGGTAGCATCTGGAGGTGAAGCATGCACGTCGACTCATGATAGTGTCAATGTGCTATAGCGTACTTCCATGTCGACCGGGTGATGGTAGTAGATTGTCCATCATATTCATTCAGGTTTGTTTTTCGGATTTTCCTTGTTGAGAAAAAATGAATCTCCTTAGTGCCAACCCACTTCACTTGCCAAAGAGGTTTTTATTTATTATTATTATTTTTTTTTTATTATTATTATTTTTTTTTTATAACTTAGTGCCAACCTGCTTCACTTCCTAAAGAGGTTTTTGTTTTTTTATTATTATTTTCTTTTAAAAGCCTGTCTGTATGGCTGATAGGGAGGTCATGTGGGGTAGGGCCACATTTTGCTTTATTATTAACTTAAAGGCCATGTGGCAATGCGCCTCTGCTATCTATAGTGACTTTACACAGGCACTTCCACGCTGTGATTATGATCGCAAAGTACAATTAAAATAAATTAAAAAAAAAAAAAAAAAAAGTTATTGGTGGTCCTGGCCACTGTTGTGGGATCTGATCCACCTCAATCGACAAGAATATCACAACTTGTTTACGGCTTGTTTTACTTCCAGGAAGGAGTCGGCCCCAAGAAGCTGGACTCCCTCACCACCAGCTTTGGGTTCCCTGTGGGTGCGGCGACGCTGGCTGACGAAGTCGGCATCGACGTCGCCGCCCATGTTGCCGAAGATTTAGGAAAAGCCTTTGGCTCGAGGTTTGGCGGCGGAAACGTTGAGGTTTTGAAAACCATGGTGGACTTGGGATTCAAGGGTACTTGCAAACATATGTAACGATTATAACAAGGACATAATGTGATCAAATATGTACAGTGGATTTGTTGTTGTTTGCGTTGCACATTTTCCACCTTTTTTTGTTTTTCTGAAGGACGCAAGTCGGGAAAGGGTTGCTACGTCTACCAGCCCGGACTCAAAACTAAAGATGTCAACCCAGACATTGATGAAATCCTTGAAAAATACAAAATGACTGCCAACCCTAACGTGTAAGTTAAAAATGTAACCGCCGTACGCTGCATCACTGTTCATCACATATGGTCATTTTCCACTGGACATCTAGTATTGTGGAGTATTTTGCTTTTTAAATACCAACTCCAACCCTGGTCTTTCATCTGTAAATACCGGATGGTTTTCGGAGCCCTTCGGTTCTTACCCATCGGTTCACTTTACAGTGCCACACCACTGAAGCTTTGCACTCACCCGTTTCTTCCCTCCGCCAGTTCGTCGGACTCCGACGTGCAGTACCGCCTGGTGTCCCGCTTTGTCAACGAGGCCGTGCTGTGCCTGCAGGAAGGCATCCTGAACGGCCCCGTGGAGGGGGACATCGGAGCCGTGTTCGGACTGGGCTTCCCTCCGTGCCTTGGAGGTCAGAGTTCATTCTGAGCGACTCGCGTCGTACATGTCTTGACAAAGTATTGGCGGCGGCGGTGTGGATGCCCCCCCCCCCCGACTCACCATGCGGAGGTCACAATACGATGAACATTGAAGACAATATAGCCTACCATGGCCAGTTTTGAGCCTGCGTGTAAATACGTCGTGACTGAGAGAACGTGGGTTGTTCACAACATTAAAAACCTTAGCTTTTTAACTTGGGATGATGATTGACCTCCGTCATTAGGCTGTTGATACTGCAGCGAGGGCTAGGCGAGGGCAAGTGGTTATCTGTAATACTTAAGCAGTCAACTGATTAAAATGCAGAATACAAATTTATAATTAGCGATTAAATCAAATAATCCCTAATCCCTAATCTCGACCCCCACTTGTAAATGTCAGTAGATCCTTCGAAAATGGGTCACGTTTTTGTTTTTTTTGTGTGTGTGTGTGTGTGTGTGTTCCAGGGCCCTTCCGCTTCGTGGACACGTTCGGCGCTGACAAGCTCGTGGAGAAGATGAGGAAATACGAGGAGGTGTACGGAAACCAGTTCACGCCGTGCCAACTCTTACTGGACCACGCAAAAGACTCAAGCAAGAGATTTCACAAGTGAACCGATGCGCCGCGTGCCCGGACGACTCGCCGGGACCCGTGCCGTCGGCCCTTAGAGTGTGCCTAACATTTACACAGGATCAGGACCGGATGCGAACGCGTTCAATATATCGTGTCAGTTTGCTCACGTCTTGAAATAGAGGATATTTTTTGTACCTTGAACATAATCTGTTAATTTTGTGTTTTGTTCTATCATGATTCAGAAGTTGACTGCTGGCGCTTCATTGTCAATAAACACATTGAAAGCGTACACCGAATGTATGTTACATTGTTCCCTAATTGAATTTATTTCTCGTCATCATTAATGAATGTCTTCTAATAAGGATGCACACTTGTATTTTATTCTTTTTCTTTTTACGTAAACTACGCTGGCCTTTGTTTTTCATCGTTTTGGCCGTGATGTACATTTCAGTAAAAATTTAAAACATTTCCCATCGACTCTTCAGAGCCATCCTCCGAATGTGTTAATTGGGGCGTAATTCTTGAGCCTACGTCAGCGCTGTCTCCCGTTCCCATTGGTCGTGCGGGTCACGTGTCTGATTTCCATTGTCCGCAGAGCAGGGCGTGTGCGGCGGGGGTGGGATTGGCCGGTGGTGGGGCGGGTGGAGGTGGGTGGGTGCAGGTTGTTTATGTTTTTGGTCCCCTCCCCTCCCCTCCCCTCACCCGTGCAGGCTGGTCTCATCCCTCCGCATCCTTTTGTGGGAAATAATGTCTTGTCGCAGGCTGGTTAAAGGATGGAGGAGGTGTGATGAGAGGGAGTGGAGCATCCGAACGCTGACCCGCCTGGGTGGAGAAGAGAACACGCACTGAGGATAATAAAAAAATAAAAAATGTCCAAAGCCAAAAATGCCGAGGCGGTCAGGGTGGTGGTCCGCTGCCGACCGCCCAACAGGAGAGAAGGGGGGCCGGGGTGTGACACCATTGTGGAAGTGGACGGTAAACTGGGCCAGATGACCGTTCGCAACCCCAACGCGCCGCCCGACGATCCGGCGAAGACCTTCACCTTCGACTCGGTGTTCGACCGGAGCTCCAGGCAGGGCGACGTGTACGACGACGCGGTGAGGCCCCTGGTGGAGGCGGTGCTCCGCGGCTTCAACGGGACCGTCTTCGCCTACGGGCAGACCGGGACCGGCAAGACCTACACCATGCAGGGAGACCCGGGCGACCCCGACGGGCGGGGCGTCATCCCCAACTCCTTCCAGCACATCTTCACGCACATCTCCAGGACCCAGAACCAGAAGTACCTGGTGCGGGCCTCCTACCTGGAGATCTACCGGGAGGAGATCCGGGACCTGCTGTGCAAGGACAACAGCAAGAAACTAGAGCTGAAGGAGAACCCGGAGTGCGGGGTCCACGTCAGGGGCCTGTCCTCCGTCGTCACCAAGGACGCCGCGGAGATCGGGCATGTGATGGATGTGGGGAACCAGTCCAGGTCGGTGGGCTTCACCAACATGAACGAGCGCAGCTCCCGGTCCCACGCCATCTTTGTGGTCACGGTGGAGTGCAGCGAGCCGGGCCCGGACGGAGAGGACCACATCCGAGTCGGGAAGCTCAACATGGTGGACCTGGCCGGCTCCGAGCGCCAGAGCCGGACCGGTGCCGCCGGGGAGCGGCTGAGGGAAGCGGCCAAGATCAACCTCTCCCTCTCGGCCCTGGGGAACGTCATCTCGGCCCTGGCGGACGGGAGGAGCACCCACGTCCCCTACCGGGACTCCAAGCTGACCCGCCTGCTCCAGGATTCCCTGGGCGGCAACGCGAAGACCGTGATGGTCGCCACCGTGGGCCCGTCCCCCAGGGACCACGACGAGACCCTGACCACGCTGAGGTACGCCAGCCGGGCCAAGAACATCAAGAACAAGCCCCGCATCAACGAGGACCCCAAGGACGCCCTGCTGAGGGGCTTCCAGGAGGAGATCTCCCGCCTGAAGGCCCAGCTGGAGGAGAGGGTCCTGGCCGCCAAGGAGAGGAGGAGGCGGAGGAGGAGGGACAGCAAGAGGTGGAGCATGAAGAGCATGGCCAGCATGGAGGAGGCGTTCAAGGAGAGGGATGCGGAGCTGTGGAAGGCCCTGGATGAGGCCGTGGCGGGTCACGGGCCCAAGGATGGAGACGTCCTCAGGTTTGGGAACCAGGGATGCACCAAGAAGATGAACGAACAGGAGGAGAACGAGAAAGCCATGGAGGATGTGCAGAAGGAGCAGGAGGCCATGGAGAAGATCATTGAGAAATACAAGGTATCCTTAAGTTTAAAAAAAAAAGAGTATATTTGTGGTCAATTAAAAACATACATACTTAGTGTGTTAGATCTTGTATTAAAGATGTACTTAAATATATAAAAATGTATTTCATGTATTTTCTTGGTACTTTTGGCAAAAAAAAAATCCTACACTTTATTAAAATAATCCAATTACGAACATTTAAAGCCCCGCAAATCACTTGTGAACTGTGTGGTATCAACAGAACAAAAGATTTTCATTATGCATAATTTATTGCGTAATGTCTGTGTTATTATAGGCTATGGAGAGCAAACTGCTAGTTGGGGGAAAGACCATTATCGATCACACAAATGAACAACAAAAGATGCTGGAACTGAAGAGGCACGAAATTTCGGAGCAGGTAATCGCGGTCACATTGACAGGTTGTTGTTATAGTCCTGCTGGAGACGTTGGTCCCGTGATGTATCATCTTTCAGATTCTGTAGACCCGTGGAAATGATGTCGAACGTGTTATTTCTTTACTATCGACTGAGACGAGATATGAGATGCGTTCTTTCCCGAGGTGACCCGACTGTCGTGTCCAAAAACAAAAAAAAACAGACAGAAGGATGACTTGTTCTGGACGGTGCCGCTGATAACAGTCGCCGGGCCCTTAATGTGATCTTACAGATAAGGCGGGAGAGAGAGATCCAGCAGCAGATGATGTTGCAGGACGAGGAGACGCTGGAAATGAAGGAGACGTTTTCCTCCCTGCAGCAGGAGGTGGAAATCAAGACCAAGAAGCTGAAAAGGGTTAGATGTCTCACTCCCCTCCCCTCCCCTCTCCTCCCTCGCACGCACGCACGCACACACGCACACACACGCGCACACACACACACACACTGTACCCTCAGAAATCAAAATCACTTGAATTTATCACACACCAGGGGTCATCCAATCGATATTGCCAGGGGTCCGATTTTTACCCGCTCGCAAACCTTGTTTCGTGGGGTGATCAGTGACGACAACAACATCATATGCCCCTGATCAGCCTCTGTCCGTCTCTTCCCCGACAGCTGTATGCCAAGCTGCAGCTGGTGAGGGCCGAGACCGGGGACGTTATTGATGAGCACATCATAACCAGACAGGAGCTGGAACAGACACAGAATGAACTCACCAGGGAACTTAAGTACAAGTGAGTGGGCTGTCACACACGTGAACATGTGAACCGTGCACGATGCGATGTGAAATTTAAAATGGAATGGATTGCACTAGAGTTAGCGTCAAGGTACAGTCACAATACATACGACATAATACAGTAGAAAATAAACTACAATACACGAGAAAAAAATAGTGCAAGTAAAACCATACAAGATGGATGGGCTTAAAATCTCGGAAGCTTTCCAACGTCGGAGCGGAGGGAACGTTCGAAACCCTATATCGTTAATATGCACCTCCAATGGAATGGGATTCCGCTTTGTGTATTTTGTCACCTGTGTATTTTTGCTGCGTACCGCAGATATCTTTTGATCGAGAACTTCATACCCCCGGAGGAAAAGAACAAGATAATGAACAGACTGCACTTCGACAGCGAGGAGGAACAGTGGAGGTTCCAACCCGTCATTCCATCAGACTGGTCAGCTCATAGTCCCACTGAATTCACCGCGCTTTGACACGCGTGTAGCTTCAGGCTTCCTGATTTCAAACAGTAAATCACCTCTGACTTCATTGCAACTGTTTATCTTTTTTTGCAGTGCACCCGCTCAGGTCAGGAGAAGGCCTTCCTCAGTCGTGGGATACAAGCGACCAATCAGCCAATATGCAAAAATAGCTGTTGCCACGGCAACAGGGGCCCCATCTAGATACCAGGTCAGCGTATGGGCCGTTCATCAGGACATTTTCCGACACAAAAAGGAGGAATAACCAACCACTCATTTAAATCCTAATCGGTTTGTTCTTTGTTTTCCCAGGCTGAGAATATCATGCTGCTGGAGTTGGACATGACTCCACCAACTATGTTTACCTTGAACCTTAACGGATCACACCTCGAGAGGGCATTCTCTCCACGGCCAATGCGGGATCTTCTAGCGAATGTTCCTTTCAGGGAGAGAACCACCGCATCGCGGGTCCGAAAATCACGTTCCTGGTGAGGTGAAATGTTCAAAGGGGGACCTGAGACTCTAATACTGTAATACCAGAGATATTATGGCGCCCGCATTCGGGGTCACTGAGTGAGATGCAGAACACAGTTCAACCCCTGCTCTCATATGTGTAAATGTCACGTAGTAATGGCGATCGAATATGTGTTCTCACCGTGCAGGTACCAGGCTCCACAAGCACCGCGCGTCTCCTCGTCCTCATCCTCCAGCTCCCTGATGTCAGAGTCTCCGTGCCTCGCCAACCCTCCGAGACAGAGGCCGTCCTCCGCTGCCTATCACCCGCTGGGAGGTGCCGCTCACACCCCTCCCCCCGATGTCTAAAAGCTCTCAAAGATCTCTAAGCTCTCACTGGCCTTAGTTCTAAGTGGCTCTATCTGCCAAGCAGCATCCAGTAGGAATGTAGATCAGTCGTTGTTCAATATCTCTTCATTTGAAACTGATCTTGAGTCCAGCCATTTGGATTTTTGATTTAGCACAGTCAGCATGTTTCGGTGTAAGATAAACTTTATTTTGTTATTTATTTATTTATTTATTTTTTTAAACACACGTCTGTTGAGGTCTCGAAAGTCGACCTTCTCGATTTGCCTGTTTTGGTTTTTTGTTTTGTCGTGTCGTCCCCCCCCCCCCCCCCCCCAAAGTTGCCTCCACCACACAGCCTGTGTTGGACTACCGTGGCCTCTGGAAATAGCACAGCCAAAAAGATTCTGACAAGGAGCATACTTTAAAATAGTGCCACACACCACAGCAGGTCACGAGGAACATATTTTTGGGGAGGCTTCAAGTTATTTCATTGCGTCTTTTTCCATGTTAGAATGTTAGTGGTCACTGGATATTTAAAAAATTATCCAACATTTTCCGAAAAATAATGATCATGCCATAATATTAAAGGGGACCTATTATGCTCCTTTTTACACCTATACCTATACACCTTTAAACATATTTTAGAGTTTTTTTGCTTGTGACATGCCTCTAAACCCGGACTATTCCAAAACGGGCTGTTTCAGTGTGTGTAGCTTTGATTGCAACGAGCAGCCAAGACCCTAATTCTGAGCCAATGGGGTTTAAGCACAAGTTCCGGGTTCTGTGAGCCAATGGGTTATGAGCTTAGCTCTGGGCTCCGTTTTATTTACTCTGTACATTTCACTGATTTCACCTTATCAGTACACTAAAATCTATTTCTGTACAAATTTAGGCGAGAAATAAGCAATCCAGTTGCTGAATCTTCACTCATATTAGATCTACAAGGCCTCATTTAAAAGTTAGTTCCGACTTTGGTTGCGTGCTCCAAGCTTTTGGGAGACGGACACCGCGATGCACCGGTAATCTCGCACGCGGGAATTTTTTGTTTAATATAAACGTTGGAAAGTCAAATAAAATAAACAAAATAAATACATCAACAATAAAAACACACAATTTTTATTGGTTTTGTTTGGAGAAACGCACAGTAGATGGGATGGAGCTGATGACCATATAAAGAAATCCGTGACGAGCTGACGTCAGCTCGCGCAGAGTCGAAAAACACCTTTGGAAACGGAGCGTTCAGAGAGGTCGGAAACCTGAGTCTGAACCTTGTCATCAGTTTACCTCATTTTTTGACACTTTGGCCACGTCTAATATGACCATCCCACATTATAACGTCATATACCGTAAATATGACAGAAGAGAAGGAAACGCATAATAGGTCCCTTTTAAGCAACGCTCCCGGTAAGGGGTTGTCCCAGACATTTTTTCTAAATGTATTTATTTAACCAGGTGAAGTCCCACTGGGTTCAAGATCTCTTTCTATGGGAGTCCTGGCCATATACAATACGTCAATACTGCAAGTGTAAAAGACAGGCAGAGGGAACAGGATCTTGCCTGAGGAGGCAATTACAAATTAGGCAAAGGCAGAAGAAAATAAATATGAATGATATGAAAAATGAATTATTGCTTTAAGTCCCTTCTTATTGCTAAGTTATTTGTGAGCCAAATATTGAATGACTACCGCAATGCTCTATCGATGGGTTGCCTTACTTTCTTATGGTTGTATTATTGTGCAAAAATTCATTTGCTTACACATCAAAATAAAGTGAATAAAATGTGATTGGCTTATTTGGTGCTTTTTGTTTGGTTTACCACTGTTGTGGTTGGGATCCTCTGGGTTTTTCATGTCGTAATTGTTTATTACATATAATTTAAATTAGCCATTACATGTAATTCTGATTAGTTATGTCATTCTAATAAGTTATTACATGTTAATCCAATTAGTTATTATATGTGGTTATAATTAGTAATTACATGTAATTGTAATTAGTTATTACATGTAATTGTAAGTAGGTATTACATGTAATTGTAATTAGTTATTACATGTAATTGTAAGTAGTTATTACATGTAATCGTAATTAGTTATTACATGTAATTGTAAGTAGTTATTACATGTAATTGTAAGTAGTTATTACATGTAGTCGTAAGTAGTTATTACATGTAATCGTGAGTAGTTATTACATGTAATTGTAATTAGTTATTACATGTAATCGTAAGTAGTTGTTACATGTAATCGTAATTAGTTATTACATGTAATCGTAATTAGTTATTACATGTAATTGTA
This sequence comes from Zeus faber, assembly GCF_960531495.2. NCBI lineage: Eukaryota > Metazoa > Chordata > Actinopteri > Zeiformes > Zeidae > Zeus > Zeus faber. The sequence continues at coordinate 6,633,711 of NC_137198.1, read as the reverse complement.
TGTAGTTATTACATGTAATTGTAAGTAGTTGTTACATGTAATCGTAAGTGGTTATTACATGTAATCGTAATTAGTTATTACATGTAATTGTAAGTAGTTATTACATGTAATCGTAATTAGTTATTACATGTAATTGTAAGTAGTTGTTACATGTAATTGTAAGTAGTTGTTACATGTAATCGTAAGTGGTTATTACATGTAATCGTAATTAGTTATTACATGTAATTGTAAGTAGTTATTACATGTAATCGTAATTAGTTATTACATGTAATTGTAAGTAGTTATTACATGTAATCGTAATTAGTTATTACATGTAATTGTAAGTAGTTATTACATGTAGTTGTAAGTAGTTATTACATGTAATCGTAATTAGTTATTACATGTAATTGTAAGTGGTTATTACATGTAATTGTAAGTAGTTATTATCTGCAGGTGACAGCTGTACAGTAGGATGACGTCATTCCTCCGGGTCACATGACCCGCCGTACAGTAGAGACAAACATGGCGGACGGACTGGATCTTACGCGGTAACTAAATCAAACTGTTCCAGTGAAAGGCGTCCAGCACGGAGCCCGCTGCCCGACAGCAGCCATGCGGGAGCGGCAGAAGAAGAAGAAGGGGCGGACGTGGGCAGAAGCCGCTAGAACGGTACCCAGCGCGCCGTGCGCCGTTCGTCGCGCTTGTTTTTCCCACTTGTGCCGCCGAGTGAGTGCGAGCGGGTTCATGACCCGCTGGTGCGGACGCCCACGGCGCGGCGGCAAAGGCCGCGGTAGCTCGGCGGCTAAGCTAGGATAAGCGGACCAGCGGTAACTCGCCCCGTGAGCCCGCTTGTTGTTTTTTTTTCAACCGGGGCGGGGGCCGTCCATGCACGGGGTCGCACCCGAGTTCACGCTCGGCGCCACAAGTTAGTTTAGCTTCGCTTGGTGGCCGCTGAGGCGCTAGCGCGAGGCTAAACACGTCCCCTGCCCATTGGAGCGCCGTGCACTGTAGCACAGCTCGTTAGCATGGGATGCTACATGGTAAACAAAACAGAGCACAAACATCCAGTTCAACAACTTGGTCGTTCGACACTGGATTCTACGAGCTGTTCGACTCTGATTTTTACTTTCGTATCGCAAAACCCCCCCAGTGTGGTTGAATTGCACTGGCCCTTCAACAAATGTCAAAACTTGTGTCCGTATGAGCGCATCGCCACACTAAGTTTACCTTGGTGTAAATCTCTTGTTTTTCCATCTTAAAGAGTGTGGACTGCTCTGTTAAGTGTGTTTCTTACCGTGGCATCACACTCATACATACATCAATTTCGATTATACAAGTTGATCCCTAAAAAAGAGTTTGTCTTATCTTCCCCATGTGTTGTCATTATGCTTCTCTATTCCATCTAGTGGTTGTCAACATCAAACCATGTGCGCTGCTGGCTGCCCAATGTTATTTTATTATTATTATTACTATGTTTTTATATAGAGCGATGACGATCCTGACATTATCGTCCGTGCGTCCATGTTTCAATATTCACAGTTGTTTGACCCGTGAGCGATCGCCAGAGTGTTTTATTCCTGAAAATATGGTTTCAGGTTTTGGAGAAGTACCCCAACACGCCCATGAGCCACAAGGAGATCCTGCAGGTGATCCAGCGAGAGAGGCTCAAGGAAATCAGGTGAAGAGACCTTCCGCCGTCCGCTCGTTTTTCGGGGCGAACTGTCTAAACAAATGCAATTGCATTTAGGATCCCCAGTAGAGAGAGACAGAGAGAGAGACAGACACAGCTCCCTCCCTTTTTGAATTAACAGTCCATGTCACACACTTTCCTTTCACGTGTTTACATAGCGGTGGTTATTTCACTGCAGTTCTAATTATTTTATTTCTTTTTGTTTTCATTGTCACTGTTCTCATCCAGAAGGTAAGAAAAAAAAACAAACAAACAAAAAAAAAAGCAAGCAAGCCCCTTATTCCCCTCAACTAACTCACTGCAATGCTATTTTGGTTTCACCTTTTGCATGTTATTAACAATAACATGTCCTTCAGTTGCATAACAAACGGGCGATAACTTCTGTAGAGTTACAGAAGGCCTCTAGACCAACCTGTTGCATAATTATTCTCCTCTTTGAGGGACTCAAATAGATCTGTGGGCGTGAAAAACAGTCTGCATGGAAAAGTCATCCTATTAGTAACAGCTGTTTTTTTTTCCAATTTTGACAACGTCCTCCTGTCTATAAAACATAATTCATTTGAGTGCAACAACCCTGTATCCCTCCAGTCCAATTAGAAAACCAGGAAAGGGCTTTTTTCAGCTGTAAAAATAATAATAATTATGCAACTGTTCCCTCATCAACCATCAAATGAATTTCTCTGGATGATGCTGTTTTAACAACATGACCAGTCATGGATTTTCCTTTCACAGCATGATAGTTGTTTTCCCCCCAGATATCAGAACAGGCCTCACCCTTCTCCCCCAACAATATGTTTTACTGGAACGCGGGTGGCTAATTTGGACTTCTTTTTTTTCTCCTCATTTAGTGGAACCTCACCGCTGGCATGCCTAAATGCAATGCTGCACACAAACTCCCGCGGTGAAGAGGGAATCTTCTACAAAGTCCCAGGCAGGATGGGAGTCTACACGTTAAAGGTTAGTTTAACTGGAATTCTCAAGCGGTTAATTAATATTACTCTTTTTTTTCTTCAAAAATTTTCTCTATTCAAATGGGTGAGAGTACCACTAATATCCAGTGCTAATAGTACGCTAATAATAATAGTACATATTGCAATTTTCTCATTACCACTAATAGCAATAGTAATATCAGTATTTATACGACCATGTCATCTTACACACTTGTCACAAGTGGTGATAATAAAATATTTACGTTGACTTTGCCGACATCAGAACAGACTAAGACGCACTAAAATAGCTGTTTGTATTTGGTTTATGAAAGAAATCTAAGACTGTATATGTAATATATACAATATTAATATATAATACAGTGACATTTTGTTCTCTAGAAAGACATCAGCGATGTGGTGAAAGAGCTTTCTGAAGAGGCCTCTGATGACAGCAGTGACGATCTCTCTGATTCCCGAAGCCCCGAAAACAACAGCGGTGCCATCAGTCAGGAGGGCAGGAGGGGGAGGTGGAGGCAGCGAGGTACGGAACTGGACATATTTTTTTAACTACCATTTACATTTATTTATTTATTTATTCATATTTTATATATTATATTTTATTGAGTCGGAGTGCACACATTTATCTACATATTTATTTATTTATTTACTTACTTACTTATTTAAATCATTATTTTTATTTGATCTATCTATCTATCGATTTATTTATTTATTTATTTATTTATTTATTTATTTATTTATTTATTTAACCTGTGCTGTCATCATTCTGGGCCTACAACACAGAGTATTTGTTTCATTGCATCTGGGACAGAGTTAGTCTGCAAGTGGAGTTCAACTTCTCAACCTGCAATGCAACTCTTTATTCATTCTTTAATCATCAACAACTGCTGCAATAACTCTGTCCTGTGGACGACCTGTAGGATGACAAGAGCACAGCTTTTTGTTACACAGATCCACCACCAACCCCCCTCTTTGGAGGACGATCTTACCATGTTTTGGTCTTTAAACAACTAATCACTACTCCCAAGAGGGAAGAATCACCACGGGTGAGACAAATAAACACTGAAACAAACAACATGTACATGAAAAAACATAAACATAGAAACATCAGATGACAACATGTATCGAAAAAACGCAGTTATTAAAGGGTTAAATTATATGTGAATTAAGTCCAGGAAAACTGGAACAGCACTTGGGCAGGTGGCCTCTTCCTGTCATAGTTATGGTAGTAAATGAGGGAGGAAAGGAGAGAGATGTAGGGATGTATTTACATCTATTATCAGCGATGCCTCAAAACAAGAAACCTGGAAGTTGTTACCAATCCCAAGGTTTACAAGCTCATTTTGATGCAATGGTTAAAATCAAAATAAAAGAAAACCCCTGTACTTCTTCTTGCACTTTTTTATTAAATTTTTTTTTAAATAAAATAAATAATAATAATCCTTGTTTGGACATGGCAAAAAAAAACAAGACTCGGGGCATATGCAAAGCATTCAATAGTTGGCAATACGGGCAACTTTTTTTTCCCTAACATCTGGGTTTACGCTCATCTCCGCCCAAAGACGGTCGCTTTCTTTTCCGCAGTGTTGGCCGTCTGGTTGTGTTTTTCTTGCTGACTTGAGGTGGTGGGGATATTCTTTAATCCAAGGGTGCTGTTATTTTTTGAGAATGTTCATCTAGATTGCCGGTTTACCGACCACAGCCAGCTATGCGGCCTCGACAAATTTGGTGTGACTGTCTTTCACTTCCTTGCACATGCCCTAACTTTGCATTCTCGCTGGAAAAGGCGGACCCCGCCGCCAACTATAGGAAGCAGCATATAGAGGAGCACATGCATAATGCAAATACATACACTGGCTGTTTCTTATAAAGTGCCCGCTAAATAAGGTATCAGATTCAAGATTCAAGAGGTTAATTCGTCACAGACATATACATAGGTTTGTACATATACGCTGTGAAATGTCTTTGCAATGCACCCGGAGATTATGTACAATAGTTACTAAACCAAACATAATAGCTAACCTAATTCCTACCTAGCAACTAACTGATTCCTAAAACGTAATGCAGTTAGTGAGTAGAATAATTTAAATAAAATAAAAATTATAATAAGACTCAAAAAGGTAATACAAAGTGGGGGTACAAAATAGAAGGGAAATTGAGTTATGTATCTGGCATAGGCTATTTATTTATACAGATATGTGCAGTAAAGTGAATATAGTGAGTATGGAGAAATATGAGTTGTTTTAAACAAAATAATCTCAGGGGTTACCTCTTAAATGCGTTGTATTAATGTTAATTCACTCTTTCGCGTGCCCGGCTGTGTTCAATGCGTTTTTTCCTTGTAACCATTTGGGGAATGTTTTCTCGGCATCTGTGATCCAACCCTTTCAGCGTCTGCCTCAAAGGCAAAGTCCTTCTGCGCACACTCGCTGCTTTTCCCTTGGAGAGGGGTCTTCTATTTGGCGTTCGAGCCGCGCTGCAGTTTGCTGACGCGCCCTCATTTGGATGTTGACGGCGTTTTGTTGTCCTTTGTGATGTGGTCGGATCGGCCGCAGCGCTTGACCGCCGCGTTTCCTGAGTCTGGAGATCATCTCGGTGTCGAGTCATCATTTTTATTATGACATTTATTATGAAACCTCCTAGGTTACGTGTGACAATAACAGATGAGTCAGCATTCTGCCCTGTGCCCGTCTTTCTTAATCGCCAGGTGAAATCATTTTTTTGATCTCTCGTTAATAACTTCATTGTCTTTGGTTGCGGAACATCGTCACCGTGTGAACTCTAGGTCAAGCGCAAATTACTCTGGAGTTCACGTGCCATGCCCTTATCAGCGCTCGCTATTTTCTCACTGCCACTCGAATATTTCAAGCGACTGTTGAACAGGAAACTGTGTATTCTGAGTGTGACCCGTGACCACTTCCTCGTAATGAACAAGCGACAAACCGGCGAACAAATGAGGCTTAAACTGAGGCTCGCCCTGCGAGGACACTGTTTTGCCTTTTCAACTGATTGATGCTGAACCACGTAGTCAAATGCTAGGCAACGGACAGAGGAGAAACGGTTGGTACCACCGGGAGATGGAAGTTTTACTGGCGTCCAAAGATAAGGAACTCAACAGGCGCACCTCGGCGCCATCCTTCTCTTGACTCTTTCAGACCTTTACAACACTGTGTTATTTTAGAACCGTAATATAATCTGCTTATTTGTGCACGTCGGGGAGGTTTTGCTTTCATCCGAACAATAGCAAAGACAAAGGCTGTATTCCTCCCTCAGGATGTGTGTTTTGTAACGGTTGTCCTCGCGCTTTTCTTCTCTCGCTCAGTTCCCTCCAAGCTGCAATCGCAGCCGTCGTCTCCGCAGCCTAGATGCTCCTCGCCCTCTGTCCCCGCCGGCAAGATCATCTCTCCCTCCCAGAAACACAGCAAGAAAGCTTTGAAACAGGTACTGCAGTGCTTTCTCTTATTTCAACATTTTCTTCGAAGTGATTGACCATCAGCTGATGGAAGAAACACAGTTTTTACCTGCCTGAATAAACACATAAAAGCATGTTTATTTTTTTAATTTTTTTATGAAAGAATGAATATCATTTGTATTTACTTTAAAACGTTGAAAAAAATGCATCATAGCTGTGATAAAACAATAGATACTAACTTATGGAACACAACACTTATCATAAGCCACTGTCCGAGCTCCTCCGCTGTGCTGTGCTGTGCTATTTTGATCGTCAAAATAAATGTGCTCTGAGAACGCCTCTGTCTCCCGTGTTACTTGTGGTTGTGTTGGATGTGGGTCACAGAAATTTAAAAATGTTTTTTATTGGCCTGTAAGTTCAGCAAAGGTTGGGAATCGCTGCCGTGGTGCATTTGGCCGTGTGTTTCCGATCTTAATATTAGTCCATCTACTGTGATATACTTTTTTTGGCCTCTTTCCCGATGGCCTTACCAGTTTCCATAGACATTTTTTTTGTAAACTCAGTCACTAAAATATATGGGGAAAATTAAAACGGCTAATGCAAGTATATAAAAAAAAAAAGACTTCATAGTAAAGCACAGGAGTGTTGATGAAGGAAGTAATTTTAAGTTGGAGTGAGTGGAGCTGGAAGCTACTCCACTGCTGAAGTCAGTGAAAACTTCCTTTACAGAGGATTCATAGCCTATATTATACTATGGAGAAGTCTTTTGATGTACTTGCATTCAACCCTGTTTTATATAAGTGTGTTTTTGAGAGTTGTTTCCAAAAGTCAATGGGGAAGGAGGGAGGGGGCATTGTTCTCCACGCAGAGACCACAGAAACGACTGGATAAGTTGCATTGCAGTACATGGACTTATATTGAGGTAAGAAACATTAAAGGGCAAATGTTCTACAAAACTCCCATGCCTCATTGATTACCACAAGGATCCCTATTCCAGGCCCATAGGCACACAAAAAGCAGGAAAAGCAACACACACCTATAACACAAAGGCCCTGACCTTGTTTCAGTGCAGGTGTTAGTGTGATCTATTATTTGTATTTTTTTCATTCTGTGAAACTTTCCTCTTTTTTTTCCTTAAGCACATATTCAGTTTGAGTGTATTATCTGGTAGCTATTCATGATGCGTCCATCCATCCATCCTTCTAATACCTGATTTGATTCTGACACACCTTGTTGCTGCTTTTTTAAAAACAACACGGCGTCAGGGAAAAATGCCCGTGCCTTTATTATTCTCGCAATCCGCCCCTCCAACATTTTACTATTGGCTGCCTTAACGCCTTTTGTGTTCCATGAAATTAGATTTTGTTCAATTGCACAGATTTTAATTCACTCCATCTGTGTTGGTGTGGAATGTCTGAGCAGTTTATACCAGTTTATTAGGCTGAGGGAACCCATGTGAACTGACAGTTTGGCTGAAATATTAGAGACGTATGCTCCCCTTCTGCCATTTCTTATGTACTTAAAACAGATCAAAAGAAGATAAATCAGACAACGTGCTGTTCTGGATCCCTCTGATCTGGTGTTTTGAGATTTTCCCTGTGAGTTTCCCTCTCGCAAGGTGATCAAACTAAAGATTTATAAACACACTGATTATCCAAACTGAGGTTTTTTTGTATTATTTTGTTTTTCCGACACTGGGCAAGTTGACAAAGAGCACATTTTTTACCTCCAGTGATTGCCTGGGGAAATAGCGAGTGGGTGGGTGGACTCACACATTTCACATTATATTCACACACTCATTGGTGTTTTGTTTTTTTTGTGTTTTTTTCTTCTCTCAACCTTTTGTTATTGTTGCGCCTGCTTTCCTTCCCCATTTTGCTTGTTTTTAGGCCTTGAAGCAGCAGCAGCAGAGAAACCAGCGCAGACAGGGGGGAATGCCCACCGCCTCCAGCCCCAGGCTTCTCCTGAAGACGGTCAAAGACATGGCTGAAGGCATTACGACAAAGACCGGTACGTAACAACTGCATGTGTATCGCGAGATTAAGAGGTGACTCGAAATAACACAACTTCAACTTGCAAATGTGCAAGTTTTATTCTTAGTCAGATTTTAATTTTGATCACTGTGTCATGACATCATAATTTAAGAATTGCGAGAAAGTTTTGGCTGCTCTGACGTTGTGTAATCGGTTTAGGCGGAGCTTTTTCACAGTTGGACCTAACATTCGTCATTAAAAAAATGAATCATATTGTTGGCAGCGTCCATATGGGAACTGAAACAGTCTGATTGCTGCCCCGCGAGCCCTCAGAACTCTTCCTGCAGTTCCTCTTCCTCTGTCAAAACAGACCTCTGTCACCCCTCTGGGGCCAGGAAGATGTCCCAGAGGTCCAGCCGGCTCAACGCACGTGAGTGAATGCCGTCCCGGAGGCGCTCGCAGCCCCGAAGACGCCCGCTTTGTTGGCGCTCGCGTCCATCGCTCTGCTTTGTGTTCCAGGGCAACTGAAACGAACCAAATGTGAAATAGACGTGGAGACGCCGGACTCGATTCTGGTGAACACCAACTTGCGGGCGATCATCAACAAGCACACCTTCTCTGTGCTGCCTTCAGACTGCCAGCAGAGGCTGCTCAAACTGCTGCCCGAAGTCGACCAGCAGGTGGGCGCGGTGTCGGGCTTGCTTTAGATGTATGACTTCAACACCACGGTCGGTGTTCTTCACACGTTCAGTCGGAGATGACATGGGGGGGGGGCACCGCACCGCACCGCAGTCGATCTCTAATTAGTACTGGAGGTGTTGCGCTCATCCTTATGATTATGATAGTAGCACAGAGCACAAAACCTTTTAAGCCTCGGGGGGGGGGGGGGAAGGTTAAATCTCTTTGGTTATTAAAAATTGTGTTATTGTCACTCATATATGATGTATGAAGGCGTAATGTATTTTTTTGAATGACGGTAACTTGCATTTATTACATTTATTATTACAAACTACTTGCAATTGCGGCAATACGTGCAGAGCGTTACTTGGGCTCCGGCAGGTTGCCGGTGGTGTAACTTCCTGTTTCCAGCGTCTCACTGCGGCACGGCTGCAGCCTTGAGAGCTGATTTGCAGAAGTGCCGAAGAGTCAATAAAAGACGATAAGATGAACAGTTTGCAGCATTTTTAAACATAAATACCGACAAAGGTGTGAGCACAGAGTGTGCGCCACCGCAAAAGTGAACTCATCTGCAATCTTCGCGTATCGGACGAATGATCTTACGTCTGGTTTTTAGTCCTTACTGTAGGTACAGGTAAACGGTCGTGGAAAACATTCTTGAACGTCGCGGGAAGTCATTTTGAATCCTGATGGCAGCTCCCCCTCTCTCTGCAGGCGTGCATGGACGGCCTCCTGAAGGTCACTAGCTCCGCTTTGAACAACGAGTTCTTCACATCGGCGGCACAGTCGTGGAAGGAGAGGCTGGCTGAGGGTGAGGAAGTTATTTACAGAATGACAAAACCTCGCACAAGGTTTTTACCTCGTTCAACAGGGAGGAAAACATCGGCGTTCATTTTGTCCTCGCGCGACTTCATTCTCTTTTCCATCACTTCAGGTGAATTCACTCCAGAGCTGCAGCTCAGAATGCGGCAAGAGATTGAAAAGGAGAAAAAAGTGGAGCAGTGGAAGGAGGCCTTCTTTGAAAGCTACTATGGTGAAAAGTAAGTTAACCGTGAATAAATATTATATATATATATATATGAAAGCCAATCGTACTGAATTGGAAAGCATTGACCTTGTTCGCACTGGCTTCGCAGCTGTATAATGTTTAATCGCTTATGTCATAAATTTACTCAATGTGGTCTCTTTGGAATTCAGACAGTGAATTACTCAGTAATGTTAAAGTCACTAAATCAAATCCTTATGTCCAAGGTGAACATATACAGCAAAGGGGCTCTGAGCATAAACACCTAGAGCCAACATATTTGGATATTATGATACATATTTGCGTGTTACTTTATATTTTACTTTCCTATTCAGCAAAAGTCTGCCAGCAATGCTTTCCTAGGTTTGTTTTCATCTGTGTTAGTCGTTGGGGGGGGGTATTTTTACACAAAGTTAATTAAACAATGTGACACCCAAAGACGTACTGATCTTCATGACTGATTTGGGTACAGGCAGAGTGCAGAATATGATCACAGCTGGTGATAGTGCAGAATAACAGCACGACCTTGAGTCAGATATTGTTTCCTAAACAAGCTATTTAACAAGTAATGGTAATTATTTCGACATTTGTTCGAGTCCTCCAAAAAAAAATAGAGCTCCTTCGGGGTTACATTAGCTAACAAAAGTGTTGCTAAGCAACACACGAACACTGCAGGCTCGCTAGCTACCAACCGTAACTTGTACAGCGGATTGATGCGTGTTGTAAAAACGTCCCAGTGCTGTTGAACTGTTGTACCGCCCCCAGCTTGTGTGGAATGCCTCTCGTCCTGTCTTATTACTCGAGCTGTTGTATAAAAAATTTGATATTTACCGAAGCCATTTTTGGTATACCTCTCACCGTCTTTCTCTCGCCCTGTTGCCCCACTGTCTAGCTCTGGGCTCAGCTACGAAAAATCCAAAGAGCTGATGGAGGCAGATCGGAATCAGGAGGCCGCCGGGCTATGGTCCCCTCACCGCCACGGCGGACATGCTGCTCAAACACACGAGGCCCCCAAGGGCGCCAAGGATGGCGGGCAGGCTGCTGCTACCGCTAGAGACTTGAAGCCAACACCGCCGCTATCGCAGGAGCCCACAAAGGCACCACCCACTCAGAGAGCGTTGCTCCCCGCCATGGAGCCCATGAAGACGCGTCGCTCCCAGTATGCCGAGGGCCGAAAGCTGAGCCGCCCCGTCCCCTCCGAGCCCACGTCCGTAGTAAGCGCTCGTGTGGCCGAGAGGCAATTGGAAGAGCGTCTGCCTGCTCCGACGCCTAAAAATGGGCACGAAGACGAAGTTAAGGAGGAGAAAACGGAGCCCCCGCCCTCCCCCGTGAAGAAGACTCCTCCACCCAAACCCTCCGAGCTGAAGGGAGACCAGCCCGCCTCTGTGGAGAAACCCGCCGAGGAGAGCGAGGAGGTGTCTGACCCCCATCCACCGACCGGCTCGACGGAGCCGGTGAAAAGGAAATCCGCCGGCGAGCCAGAGTGTGAACTGACACCAGAGAAAAGGCCGCGAATTTCCTCCGTGTCCTCGGTTTCCTCGGTCTCCTCCATATCTCCACAGGCGTCCTCCATGTCGAGTCCTACCACGCCGACGGCAAATCAGAGAGTTCCGCCGCTCAAGGTAGAGTGCATTCATCAATACGACGTCAACACGTAACACGCATCACTTCTGTTCAAAATTATTGCACGTGAAATTTGGCAACAGCCAAAGTTGCCAAATTTCACAAAACCTTCAAGGGCTTCCATATTATACAGGCGCTGGGCCACTGCACGTGTTTAAAAGGATAACACTATGGTGCCTAATTATCTAAAACACCACTGGTGTCGTTGTGGATTGCATTTAAATTATGGTAGGTTTTGGGGCCGGAATATTAAGTATTCAGCGAAAATCACTAACATGGCCGTTCCAAGTGGGATCAAAATGGCGGACTTGTTCAGAAAGGGTAAAACACTAGGATATGCCAGTGCCTCAGTGTGTAAACTAGGGGCACCCCCAACGTTAATCGTCAGAGTTTTTAATTGGTCGGTTGGTTGGAGGAAAAAACCTCCAAAAAACTTTGGGGCTGCGCCTCGTCAAAATGAACCTTAAAACCTATATTCTGGAGTGTATGAAACCCGAAAGGGCTTTTAATTTGAAACTAATTTTAACAAAAATAAACGTTCAGTCTCCTTGCTGCTTGTTCCCACACGTTCAGAAGAATAATTGCAGCTTTTGGCTTTTGGCTTTTGTGATTAACAGGCGGCTCACTTCGTGCACACAGCGCTTGTAAATTAAATTTATATTTTAAAGGCTGATTATTAGGTTTTGTATTTATCTGTAAAGTAGCAGAGTTTTAACAGTGTTATAATATCATTCTCTCTCAGCCCCGGAACTCAAACCATTTTCTGATGGCCCAAAAATATGTATTTAAATAATTTTATTGAATATCATCAACTAGTCGACAAGGAAAGTCTTAAGTCAGGGGCAGCGCTAACGTAAACAACAAGTGTCTCGCTCCACCAGTTTCTCAGCAGTCTTTTCTCTTTTGTTCTTCTCAACAGATCCCAGTGTCACGCATCCTTCCAGTCCCCGTGTCCCCAAGCCAGACATCGCCCAGGACGCCTCTTCCCGCCCCCCTCGGCAGTCCGGGCCGCACGGGCGCCCGCACGCTGGCCGACATCAAGGCCAAGGCTCAGCTCGCCAGGGCGCAGCGAGCGGCGGCGGCCGCGGCCGCGGGGACGTCCGTGTCCAAGGGAGTGTTGCCGGGTCCTGGACCTGGGGGGGGCGAAGGGGAGCAGGCTCAGCAATCCTCCGACTCGACATCTCCGCCATCGACGCTGAGGTTACCGCCGACCGCTCCTTCCCAACCACCCGAACCCTCTGGCCAGCCCAGTCCGTGTCAAAGCTCTAGTGTAAACGGAGCTGACGACAAACCAAAAGGTTGCTCAGAGGGCGAGGTCAGCCCCGGCCCCCACAGCGTCAAGAAGAGGTTGGACTTATCCGCGTCCCACCCTGGGAGAGGACCGGAAGTACCTCCATCTGCCGGACCGACATCCAGAGTCGGCTCCTGCATCCCTGCCAACAACCCGCTGGTCACTCAGCTTCTGCAGGGCAAAGAGGTTCCCCTCGATCAGATCCTCCCGAAGCCGCTGACCAGGGTTGAGGTGAAGGTTTCGGGCTTCTCCGCTACCAGCAAGGGGAAGCCGTCGCAGTCGGCCGGCGGCAGCTCCTGTGGGCCCAGAACTGACAAGCAGCTCTCGAACCCGCTCGCGGCGGCCGGGCGCGTGGCGATGCTCTCGGCGGTGGAGTACATGCGACATCAGAGGGAAGCGCCCGACAAGGAGACCCAGGAGCAAATCCTGCAGGCTCTGATGCAACGGAGCGCCCAGCAGGGAGCCCAACCTCACGGCGCTATCGAGCCACAGCCCCCGCACTACACCGCCCACGGGCGCGAGGGGGAATGCGAGGCCCGACCTAAGTTCTCTGTGGGGTTCCTGGGCCGCAAGAGGACGCCCAGGCCAGCCATGACGGGACATTACCTCCTCAACGTGTCCATCTACGGCCGGGGCTCCGACAGCAGCCGGAGACTGCACCAGTCCACCATCCCGAACACCACGGTGTCCACTTTGAAGGTGGAGATTCCAGAAGGCGAGGGGGGCGACAGTGAGGAGGAGCTGGCGAGGAAGCACGTCCCTCCGCCGTTCGGAGTCAAGGTGGAGCAGCAGGGGTGCTTCTTCATGAATCCCGATGAGGCTGCAAGCTTTCAGCATTGCTCGAAGGTAAAGGCGGAGCCTCACCCTGTAGGGTGTGGATCGGAGGATACTACGGCGAAACCCAAAGACAGCAGCCCGCTCTCCCAGTTGCACCCGCGGCACCTCGAACTCTGCAATAGCAATCAAGGAAATTCCGAGCCATATCTGTCCGCGCCCTGCGCGGGAACGGACCCCGGGCACCAGCAGCAGACCGCCTTTCAGTCCCAGGGCACGCTCGACAATCAGGAACCCGCGGTGGGGTCACGCTACGGCGCCACCATCAACATGTCCGTGCCCCACACTCTGAATCACTCCGCCGTGGGCTCCCCGGCGTCCCTGTCGGGGCCCGGCGACGGCGGCGGGGTCCACGGCAGCGTGATGTCGTTCTCAGTGACCGTCACCACCATACCCGCCGGCCGCTCTATAGACCACGGTAACCAGGGCGAGCCGTCGCCGGAGCAGGCGTTCATGGAGAGCGGCGGCATGGAGGACGTCCAGTCAAAGTGCTACTGCCGCCTGAAGGCCATGATCATGTGCAAGGGCTGCGGGGCGTTTTGCCACGACGACTGCATCGGGCCCTCCAAACTCTGTGTGTCGTGTTTAGTGGTACGATGATGTGGAAGTAGTGTTCACTAAGCGGATATTATTTTTATTTTTTTTTTGTTTGTTTGTTTCCTGATTGAACTGCATCAAGGCACAACGCAGATTCGTATAAATTGTTCAATTCAACTCAATTTGAAATCAGCGGGAAAAATCTACACTGGACGATTTGCGATTATTTTACCGGCATCTGAGAAAGCCTTTTTGATTCGTGCAATCTGGGTCGTACTATCAATCAATCACATGGGTAAAGCTTAAGATGTATGATGCGAGTGGAATCTGGCATTGTTTTGCACTTGGCTAGGGTTAGTGTGATATATATTTTTTAAAAAGATAGTGAAAGTGTAGTTTTTAAAGGAAAAAAAAAAAAGGAGGGAAAATGTAATGTCGCTATTTTTGTAGATCATAATGACGTTGTGGTGCGCTCGACTGACACGTCGAGGCGGGCGGGGGCCTGAACCATTTCAAAGGCATAAAAAGGGGAATTTAAGATAATTATTGTTTGCTCCTATTGAGGATTTTAAGCACGAGTGTCAGGGAAGCGCGACTCACAGCAACTATTTTGTATTAAACTGTGCATTAAGTACTTAACTTACTCACGTTTCAGAAAAAAAACCAGAGAGAAGATCTATACTTTTAAAAAGAGAATATTTTAGAAAAAGAATTGAACTTTGAATGATACTTTATAAGAAAAAAAAAAAAACATTATGAGGATTGCACATCCGCTAATACTTACTAACCGTTACGGAGAGAGCACTTGAAAACAGTGCGGGGGCGTGATAGTCATAATGTGCAGCGCTTACGCTCGAGCAGGATGGCGCAGTCGGTAGAAAACATAAAACAAGCAACTATAAAAAAAAAAAAAAAAGAAAAACGATCCCCCCCCCCCTGGGGGGGGAAGTGCGAGATGTTTTTATTTTTACGCTTTCGCCGAGATTATTACGTTCCGAGTCTGGCGGTTCCCGCTCGCTCTAGCACGCGTCGCCTCGTCAGATTTCAAACACCTGTAGATACGGTTCCCCCGCGGCGCTCTCCTCCGCGCGCCCGTCGAGGTGGAGCGGTCGGAGGAAGGGATGAGAAACAAGGAGAGGAGACGAAAGTGAAACGTTCCCGTTTAACCGCACTGTAAATACTTGCTCGATAATATTCATAGATTATTTTATTTTTATTTTTATTTTTTTTTTCCTCACCTGCCACACCTCGCTCGAGCATATCCGACTGCTTCACGACAAAACAATCAATAAATGAAAACATAAAAGAGGGACACTATCGAACGCTAAGAGCTGTGTCGGATTCAGCATTGCACACTTGAGTTTATTTAGAGGTACATTATAACACTGCTCGAAACGCAAGGTCCAAAACTTTACTCAACTAATGCCTTATTGCAGTTAATGAACCTTTGGGTTAAAGCTATGGTGGAGTATCCAGAGCATGCAATAATACCGTGTTACCCAGAGGGATCTGGCTAACACGGGGGTGTGCTCACAAGTGGGGCTGTCACCCTCACGACATTTCGGTCGACGATCGTCCTACGAATAATTGTGATCAACATTTTTTTTTTATTATTATTATTTTTTTAACTTTTTAAATTGCTGTTTACTTTTGTTTTTCCTTGGTTTCGTTCTACGCCGGCGTGATCGTGGCGTAATAATGTAACATTGGAACATAAGAATCGACCCAGCTGAAGGAAACACACCTAATTCATTTTCTATTTATTTACATTTCTAATATTGGTTTAATATTCAACCGTGGGATTATGTAATAATTGTGACAGCTCTACTTACACGGATACACCGGCCAACGTCAGCTTGTACACGATGTAACCAGCAATGCACTTACACTGCTACCAGGCTAAAATAAGGTGGCACCAAGAACCATGTCAAACATGATGTAATCGCAGATTCATAAGAAAATTGGCTGGATATTCTGCTGTTTGACACGTGGGATGAGTCTGGCGGAGAGGAATGACAATGATTACGTGTCAATCATCTTGTTAAAATGGCCCCAAACCAGCTGTCCGGGTCCGAACCGTTCTGTAAAGGAAACGGTTCATTGGACCGGTAGTCCCATCGGCGGACGCTGGAGAGCCACAGCTCTGAACCGGTGCGTCCGCGTCCGTAACGTTTGTGACCCCCGTCGGGGAGCATTGCGAACAGAGGATTTCCTTTTAAATTTCAACGCATTGGAGTGTGCTTCAAATGCTTTTCTTCTACTCACTAGAAATAGAATACACACGTTATGCTCAAATAAGGTCATTGTACAAGTAACGTGTTACCTCAGCAGGTCTCCTGTGCGTGTGCATGTCAATTGCAAATATGTCTGTTATATTTCAGAAGGGGCGGGGTTGGTAAAGTAGGCCTATGATTTAAAGCAATTATTTCCATGGTAACATGCCAAAGTCACCTTAAGAAAACAAAAACAATCAGATCTTGTTTTCGATGTCTGTCTAGTTAAGCAAAGTAATATATTTTAATTAATATATTTTAATATAAAATGTATTTGGTAATTGTTTTTAAATTTACAGGGTATGTATTATATTATAATATTGGCTGTCCATTTGTCGTAAGATTTTGTCTTTAGGACAGAGCACCATACACAAACTACTTTTGTAATTCAATTTGCCCGGTTTCTGACCCTGCGTGGCACAGGTTTTTCCAGTGGACTCGTTGGTCTATTTTTCCATAGAGAAGTTGTCTAATATTTGTATTTCTCAATGAGCTCTTTTGATAGATTCTGGGCATTGGATTTTATCATAAATAATAATGTGTCTCTACATGGGTTGGGGAGGTTAACCCCAAAAACAAAGAGATGCGTGTGCGATGCACCGTTTGTAGGTTAGCGGATTTTAATCCAGGTTCATTTTTAATTTGTCGTGTTTTTTTTTTTTTTTTTTTTTCTCCATAAGGAGGGATTATATCACAAAGATGTTTTTACTTAGGCGGTAGAAGCCCAAATGTTTCCAGCATATTGAGCGTAGATTATTCTCTTAACATGACGTGTACCAATATTTGGTAGTGCATTGAAAAATAATTTGGAACCACACAACTAGTTAGGTCTTGCTCGGTTGAATGTCTTATGTGATTTTTATGACGCTTTATTAACAAATACGGTAAATGTGCTCGGTACTGGATTGCACTGTGAAACAAAACAAAACAAAAAAAAAACAAAAAACACAAAACACCCAACAACTTTACCAGGCAGCTGACATCATACATGTTGGAGAGGGTTTGAAAACGTGATTCAGGCAGCACTCGCCATTGTCTTTCTCCACCGTTGACTTCAAATTTATTTGTTGTGTGTGCATTTAGAAGAGTCGTCCCGTGAACTCGCTGGGACATCCACCGTGGGCAATCAGTTTTGAACCTGTCATGTTTGTCACTTGGGTAAATTACTTTCTGTTTGTGTCATTTTTGCTGTTAATGGATCATTTTCAAGTCTCCATTTAAAATTGCAGGTGAATGTAATATAGTAATCAGCACTTGTAAACAGTGTATTTTATCAAAAGATATAGGCTGTTATAAATAAATAACACAAACTAAACATTTTTCTTCTGACTGTGTATTAAATGAATCCATCTATCCTTCACTATGTATGCGGCGAATTAGGATGCCAGCCATTTTGGAGGGCGTTCCAAATCTGCTTTGGAAAAACTGATGCACTTTATAGCCCACTGCAAATTACTCAAAGTAAACAAACATCAAAAAAAAGTGCATGTTCACTCAACTATGAGAGCCCAAATGTCCCCTTTTACAGCATGAAAAGGTGAACATGGTTTGGAAAACATTGTGCTGCACAGAGGAGACAGACACCCTAATAAGCATGTATACGTATTCTGTATGTCACTGTCTACTCAGATAGATGCACAAGTACACATGTATGCAGCAAACACATGGCTGCACAACATAAAAAAGGAAAAAACATAAAGAGGAAAAGCCCAAGAGAACAAACATTAATCAAATGCAGATGAAAACAAGCAGTATGGAAGTGTGCACAGTGTAAAATATCAAACCGAAACAGGATTGTGACAATGTAGAATAAATTAATTAATGATAACATTATATATAGATAAATATACACACACACACACACACACACACACACACACACACACACACACACACACACACACACAGTATATGATTGTGAAAACGTGGAATAAATTAAAATGTATATATACACACTACTCAAAAAAAGTTAGGGCTATTTGGCTTTCGGGTGAAATTTATGGAAAATGTAAAAAGTTCACGCTACAGTGATATTATATGATGAAAGTAGGGCATTTAAGTAGAATCATGCAATGGTGATTTACTCATCTCAAACAATTATTTGAAACAATAGCCAACAACAGTGGTGACTATACCACAACAAAAAATGTCAATGTCTCAATAACTTGTCATGTGCCCTTGAGCATCAATCACAGCTTGACAACGACGTCTCATGCTGTTCACAAGTCGACTTATTGTCTGCTGAGGCCTGGCCCCCCACTCTTCTTGAAGGGCGGCCCTCAGGTCATTGAGGTTCTGGGGCACAGAGTGACGAGCCTCTACACGGCCACTCAGCTGATCCCATAGGTTTTCTATGGGATTCAGGTCTGGAGAAAGTGCAGGCCACTCCATTTGAGGTGCCCCAGTCTCCAGCAGGCGATCCCTAATGATGCCACCTCCATGAGCTGGAGCATTGTCGTCCATGAAGATGAAATGAGGCCTGTGTTGTTCATGCAGGGGCACAATGACTGGATGAATGATGTTATTCAGGTAGTATGGGCTTGTCACTGTACCATTCACAAAGTGTAGGGCAGTTCTGTATTGACTAGACACACCTGCCCACACTGTAACGCCACCACCACCCGAGGCTCGTCTGGTGACAACAGTGGCTGATGCGTAGCGCTCTCCTTGACTTCTCCAACATCGTTGACGTCTCCATCATTTCTGCTCAACGTGAATGGACTTTCATCAGAGAACAGCACTGAGGCCACTGGTGCCTCGTCCAGCGTAAATGCTCCCTGGCCTGTGCAAGACGATGATGCCTGTGCCTGGGGGTGTGGTCAGGTACCCCTGCAGGTCGTCTAGCACGCAGACCACGCTGATGTCAACGGTTTGGAATGGTCTGACGTGACACTTGGTGCCTCTCACCTCCCTTAAATGTGGCTGGACTTGAGTGGCATCATCATCTGGTTGCGCAGGGCACTGTTCACAATGAAGCGCTCATCAGTGTGGGATGTGGCCAAAGGACGTCCACTTCTATGTCTTTCTGTGACTCTTCCAGTCTCTCTGTTGCAACCTGCTGATGACACTCTGTGACACTCTAAGCTCAGTGGCCACTTCCCTCTGAGAACATCCTGTTTGAAGCCTCGCAAGGCGAGGTACTGTTGATCAGTTGTTCGGTGTGGTCTTGGTCTCATGATGTCAAAATGTGAACAGCACGATGAAGAGGACTTTAAATACCAATTCTAATTAAAACCAGGAAATGTATTGGTCCATTCATGGATCAAACACCTGTTGTGAATTTTGCCGTTCAGCTCCTTGTTAGAGAACAGCAAGTTGTGCAAAACGTACTGAAACACTGAACAGTTGGACATGTGCATTCAAAAGTTTAGAGAAGGTCAAATTAAGTTCACCTGTAAAGGTTATAGTGCATTTTAGGTTCATCCTGAAATTTCACCCGAAAGCCGAATATCCCTAACTTTTTGTGAGTAGTGTGTGTGTGTGTGTGTGTGTGTGTGTGTGTGTATATATATATATATATATATATATATATATTTTTTTTTTTTTTTTTTTTTTTAATAAATATATATATATTTATAAATTTATTCCACGTTTTCACAATCATATACAGTATATACTGTATATATATATATATATATATACGATTGTGAAAACGTAGAATAAATTACAATTAAATTATAATATATATATATGATTGTGATAACGTAGAATACATTTCAATTAAAAAATAATAATACGAATAATAAATATATACTATATATATATATATATAAATAAATGATATCGTAACATTACAATAGTATTTAAATCAAACAAAATCAATAAAAACTAAATCACAAATAAATACATTTATTTTGTTTATTTACCTCGTGACGCTCTGCTGACGACCACTGGCATCACATGATGACGTCACAGCCGCGGTGGTGCGGCTGTGACGTCACTGCGCCTTTAAGCCGCGTGCACACGCGTACGTTATAGTAGGTGTAGCGCGCGCACGGCACCTTGCCGCGTGCTCGCGCTCCCCCTCCCACCCTCCCTCTCCCCCCCCCCCCCACCCTCCTCCCCCTCCCTCCCCCTCCTCCCTCCTCCTCCCTCCTCCTCCCCCATCCCCCCTCCTCCCCCTCCGCTCGGAAGATGCCGAGCGGTGCGCGGCCCCTCGCACCGCGTCTTCCTCCGCAGACACGCACCCCGAGGAGGAGCCCGGACAGCGGCCGGACACACGGCGACGGAGCCGCGGTGGAGCCCCGGGGTCGGCGCTCTGCGCTCGGACTGCGGCAGTGAGGGCGGCGCGGGGGGCTGGGGGTGGTTGGGGGGGAGACGGCGTGCGGGACCCGACGCGAGAGGAGGTGAGGGGCCGCTGCGGCGAACGAGGGGTGGGGAGAAAAGCCTGCACCTCCACCTCTGTCTCCCCATCTCCACCTCCATCATCTCCGCCTCCATCTCCGTCTCCACCTCCATCCGCCGGCGCCGACGCCGCTCCCCCCGCTCCGCGTCGCGGTTCCGTGCCCGGGATGAGCGTGCGTCGTAGTCCCTCATCCCCGCGACCGCATCACGACGCGGCGGTCACATTGCGGAAACTAAGGTGAACGCGGAGTTAAATCCGCAACATGGCCGCGTCGGCCGCCGCTCTGGATCGACAGCGGCTTCCGAAGTGTTCATAACGCGGGACCCGACGCGGCGTAGTCCCGTCGGAGACGCGCGGCGGAGCGGCGGCGAGGAGGCGCCGCAGTGCCCGACCCGGAGGATGTTGTCATCACCTCCGGCTACACGGCGGAATGCACCTTCAGCGCCGGCGGCCCCGCGCCGGGGATCCCATCTGACCGACGGGGTTGCACCTCCTGCAGCTCCGTCCACGCTGCAGCCTCGACTGATGGTGCCCAGCGACCGACGGGCTTCTCCGTCAGTGATGCACAGATTTGCTGGCGTTTCATTAGAATATTCCACCCATTTTCACACACCGTGAGCTGATCTGGCGTGGTGTGCAGGCCCCTGACAGCCCGGGTGCTGGTCCAAGGTGTCTGCGGGTCCTTGAACGGCCTTAAAATGTATTCAATGCGGTTTGACCGAATGTGATTGGGGTCTTTTCCGACCTCAGGGATCCATCTGATTTCATGAACGCATATGTTTGCACTTGGGAAGCCCACCGCCCGAACCGGACGCTCCAGAGGGCGGTTTGTCCAAATATCGTTTCTCGAATTTCGTGACATTTTTTCCGCGCCGGTCTTCAAGCTCGCCTCACCCCCGGCGTACGGCGGTTTTTGGTGCGTTTTAGAAAACGCCGCCGTCGCGGCCACCGCCCGCCGACGTCCTTTTCCCTCGCCGAACGCTCGGTTTTCACTGAAGTCACGGCCCCCCCCAGATACGAAACTGAAACCGTCTGAATGGCCCAGAACACCCCAACAGGCCGTTCTCGTCATCAGATCAAGAACCTCTAATATATATACTCGCGTGCCGTACGTATTGCTGTGGGTGCTCGAACCGCAATGTTTCCGGTGCCGTGAATATACCGTGCGCGCTTCGTGTGCCTGTTCCCCAGAGGAAGGGCGGGCCTGGTTGTGCCAAGGTTCAGTCCCTGCAATGGCGTCACCGGACGGGTTTCACGACCCTTCTCCCCGTTTCGACGGAACCAAGATTCCGCTTGGGGGAGCAGGGGGGATATTCCTTTTTGTTTTTCCCGTGGACGTTCACCCGTATCGACCGCCGACCGACCGCCAGGGCGCTCTGCGGCTGGCTTCCGCTGCTTTGCGCTGCTGCCGGGAGAGGCCGCCGCCGCCGCCGGTGGAAGCAGCGTAAGGGAGGCGCGCGTGCGCGACGTTTCTTATAAAGTGCCAGCTGTATTAGTGTAAGTAGTATCGAATACGAGATGTTTCTTCGGCGAAATAATCTCATGGATTACCCCGTCAATGTCTGTTGGCTAGATAGATGGATACGTTCTTCGGCGGTCGACCACACCCGATGTGAGGGACCGCCAACACCAACCGACGGGGGAGAGGAGTCCCATCACAGTCCGTCTCCCGGCCTCCCCCTCATCCCTCTCGGTCAAAGGGAGGCCCGCGTGATCGCGGCGTCCCCCCCCCCCCCCCCCCCTTTTTGTTCTTTCCCGGGACGACGGTAACGCGCTCCGCGCCCGTCGCCGTTAAGTGCTCTCTCGGCCGGCGCCGCCGTCCCGCAGGACGCGCCCTGCGGGACGGGATGTCGCGGGGAGTTATCTGGTCCCGCGGAGCGCCGGGGGCACTCAAGCGTCTCCCTGCCTCCCCCCGGCCGCGGCGAAACCACTCTCCGCCCGGAGGCGCGGGGAGGGGAGGGGAGGAAAACCACAAATTGGGAGTTAATCAAGTCCGGGAAGGTGGGGGAGGGGAGGGGGGAGGTGTGGGCGAAGGGGGAGGGACGGTAATTACTGACTGGTGGTTTAACATAAAAGGCGACGGCGTCATTGTCATTGATGGATTCCTTATCTCGCATGAACATGGAGACACTGTGTCATGGATCCCTCACTAACTCTCCCCCTCCCTCTCTCCCCCCCCACCTCTCTCTCTCTCCCTCTCCCCCTCCCTCTCTCTCTCTCCCTCTCCCCCTCCCTCCCTCTCTCTCTCTCTCTCAGAGGACGTTTAATGCCTTTCTCTTTGTTCGAAGTTCATTCAGCAACAGGTAAATTCCCCCCGGAGGTTTTTAATTACGTCCTGAATGACACCCAAAGCAGGAGCGCCGTCTGCCGCATGTGAGGCATCGTTGAAAGGAAGCCTCCTCGTCGTTTGCCGGTCAGACCGTGCGGGGGCGTCACCCCTGGCCGTCGTAGGCTGTCGACGGCGCCAACACCGTTCCGTCCGGAGACATCGACAAGTTTCATCCGATGTTCAGACGAGGAGCGTTCGGCGGGGGGGGGGGGGGGGGACCGCAAAACGCCTCCAGATGATGGGGCTTTTGAATTTGAAGACGCGTGCGCCGCCCCGTTTGTTTTCGGTGTGAGGCGAACGTGTGCTGCCGTGCAATTCTAAGAAACAATCAACCTTATTTTTAGGTAATTGTTGCCCATAGAAAAACACACCGAGTCGTTGGGGAAACAAACCGCTGACTTGTTGTCACCGTGTGCATGTGTGCGGGAGGATTCATGTGATTGTAATCTCAGTGGCTTTTCAACAGCGACGGCGCTGCCTCGGTAGGATATTCTTCACACAACCGGTGAACGTTGTGCTCTTTGATTGGTGATAGAATGATCGAGGAGGGCAGCAAGCGAGGCAAGGCCACGGTGGAGAAGCGGCAGCTCTTCATGGAAATGAGTAAGTGGACATGACCGCGAGAAATCTCCTCAGGGCCGCCACGGTCAGCGCCCGCTTACGCAACCCTTTCTGTGGCGCCAAGCTGTATGGGAGAAGCTCTGTGGAAGCCCGAGCAAAGCTCTGTCAACGCACTGTAGAAGCTCTAAAGTAGCTCTATGGACGCTTGATGGAAGCTCTGGAAGCTCTCTAGAATCCATAGTATAGATGCTCTATGAAACCTCTATAGATGCTCTACAGAAGCTCTATAAAAGCTCGAGCAAATTTCTGTCGACCTACTGTAGAAGCTCTAAAGAAGCCCTATGGATGCTTTATGTAAGCTCTGTGGAGGCTTGTGAGGGCTGAATAGAATCCATAGTATAGATGCTCTATGAAACCTCTATAGATGCTCTATAGAAGCTCTAGCAAAGTTCCGTCAACGCACTTAAGAAGCTCTAAAGTAGCCCTATGGAATCTCTTTCCAGGTTCTGGAAGCTCTATAGAATCCATAGTATAGATGCTCTATGGAACCTCGATAGATGCTCTAGAAGCTCTAGCAAAGTTCTGTCCATGCACTGTATAAGCTCTAAAGAAGCACTATGGATGCTTAAAGGGAGCTCTGTCAAAGCTCTGGAAGCTCTATAGAATCCGTAGTATAGATGCTCTACAGAAGCTCTATAAAAGCTCGAGCAAATTTCTGTCGACGCACTGTAGAAGCTCTAAAGAAGCCCTATGGACGCTTTATGGAAGCTCTGTTGAAGCTCTGGAAGCTCTATAGAATCCATAGTATAGATGCTCTACGAAACCTCTATAGATGCTCTATAGAAGCTCTTGCAAAATTCTGTAGACCCACTGTAGAAGCTCTAAAGAAGCCCTATGGACGTTTTATGGAAGCTCATTCGAAGGTCTGGAGTCTCTATAGAATCCGTGGTATAGATGTTCATTGAAACCTCTATTGATGCTCTATAGAGGCTCTGTAGACGCTCTATATACGCTCTGTGGAAGCTCTAGGTGAAACACTGAATATCCATTCATTGTTTCTCTGATAGTAGGTTTTTGGACAATGCTTTGTTTCGTCCTGTGGATTGAACGTGCTGTTTCCTGTCTCTCTCACACAGGAGCACAGAACTTTGACGTCATTAGACTGTCGACCTATCGGACCGCGTGCAAACTCCGGTTTGTGCAAAAAAGATGCAATCGTAAGAACCATTTCCTTCGCTTTGATCCCTTCCCCAAAATAACCGTAACCGCACGACTCCGATGACGCCACAGCTCACAGACGAAGCCGATAGAGCTGCTTTCTTCCCAAAGTGCACGGCGGGGGGGGGCGTGGTTTGATTGATCCCTGTCGCTCGCTTGCAGTTCATTTGGTGGACGTCTGGAACATGATCGAAGCCTTCCGCGACAACGGGCTGAACGCGCTGGACCACAACGCCGAGATCAATGTGTCGCGGCTGGAGACCATCCTGTCCTCCATCTACTACCAGCTCAACAAGAGGCTGCCCACCACGCACCAGATCAACGTGGAGCAGTCCATCGGCCTGCTGCTCAACTTCATGGTGGCCACGTACGACAGGTGAGCCACGGCCGGAGTCTGGAGCTCAGGGAAGTCTCAGATATGCTGTGATTGACGGAGGCGGTGGATGTGCGGGGATTTGTCTCCGAAAGAGACAATACTGTAGATATGAGGTTAGCAACAAAAAATCCTTTCCCCTTCTGAAGAGCATGTTAGGCAGCAGCAGTCCTATAGTTAAAGACAGGATATTGTCGAGTATAATGTTTATCTGTGGTATCTGTAGCCATAGGCATGTCTGTTTGTGAGAAGTCCCTCTGCTGCCTTTAGGCCTTGAAACCAAACTTAAAACAAGGTTTTCCAAGAATGAGATTAATGTTGCCTTTCAGCAAATGTGAGATCGACTCAAACGCATTCCATTAGCAAACAATTATGTGTCCTTCAAAAAAGTCGCTACATCTTAAAGTTGTCAGGATGACTTGGCACGGTAGTGGTCAGCTGCTCTTTGTTTAACTATAATTCTCAACAACAGTTATATAACAACAACAACAACAACAATAATAAAAGTAATAATACAGTTTATTTAGACAGCCCCCGCAATGTGTGAAATGCAGCTCAAACTGTTTCATGACAAAAGAAAATGGACAGAATTGTATCAACATAACAAAATTAAAGCAAACAGCTCAGCTTAAAAACAGTGACAATATAATAAAGTTGATGAAACAATAATAAAAGAATAATAGCAATAATACAAGAGTGCAACTAGAGGGAAAAGGCGCGAATCATCAGGTGAATAATAGCAATTAAACATAAATACTCGGCCTGAAAAAAAGGGGTCAGGTCTCATGACGTGTTACCTGCACAGCTCCGGAGGTGCGTGTTCAGGTGTGTGTCCAGGTGTGTGAGCCGAGCCGCAAATGACGTTAAAGGGCCCGACAAAGACGCGGCAGAGGCGCGGTAGTCTGAGCCCAGCTTTGCACGAGAACATGAAAACACACCTGACGCGCACAAGGTCCTGCGGGCAAATTTTCCTTTCGAGAAAATGTTATTGTTATTGTTCTGCTCCGTCTCCGTTGGTGGAGGCCAACTTTCAAAGAGCGTAAGCTCCAAGAAAAAAAAAGATGTGTCGATGCCCTTCTCCGACTTCACCCTTTCCGCCGCCCAAAGCGGCGTTCCTCCAAGATGGGGGAAAAAAAAAACGTCCCCGTGAGCACGTGCGCTGGTTGCTTTGAGGAGGCGGTACAAACGTTTGTCTCCCCTTCCTCCCGCAGCGAAGGCCACGGGAAGCTCACCGTCTTCTCGATGAAGTCCATGCTGGCGACCATGTGCGGAGGGAAGATCGTGGACAAGCTTCGCTGTGAGTACATCTGCGATCGCGTCGACTTTACGCGCAAACGGGGTGCATTCCTCGCGAGCCAGCCGCCGGCATCACCGGCCCCCGATCGCCGCTTCCCTGCTTTGCCGGGAATCCAAAGGTTTCGACATCATTTCTCCTGTTGCCGTTCGCTCAGTGGGTGTAGTTGCGTGAAGGAAGCACAGGGTGGCGGCGTTGAGACATTTATATTCCCATCTCTTCACGACAGGAGGCCTTGACAATGACTTCTCTATAGTATGCGTCCTAACGTTGCAGATAATCCCAGATGTTATCTCTCCGTGTGGAGAAATGTCACATTTTATATGTTAAACTGCACATTATCGAAGATGAAAGGCTTATTCAACAAGCGTCCGTCCTCCTCCCCGCGCGGGGAGGTTTTAATGGAGTTCTCACGGAATTTTTTTTTTTTTAAGGCAAACACGTGCTGTGGAGTGAGCGGCGCCGCTCGCTTCAGTTTGTTGACGTTGCAGCTTCACGTGCCTGCGTCAGCGCTTTTGTTTTGCGCGCTCCTTCACGGACGAGTGACTTTTAATTACGCCCTATCGCCAGCCATCGACTCCCCCTCGGTAATGACCTGTAATGAGTGTTTAGGCAGCATATTCGGCGGAGAGCTGTTGTTTGTGTGTAATATTAAACTTTTTTTTTTTTTTATGATATTATATTTCATTTTTATCGTTTATTTATTATTATTTTTTTTTTTCATTCCTTCCCTTTGAATCGCGTGCTTTCAGCGTTCGGGTTTGTTTTCGCTCCACTCGAGCTTTCCCGCGGTGTCTTCGAACTCCCTGCCCTTTTGGGTTGAGTCTGTTGAATTAGACTGAGCGGAGGGAGAAAAAAAAATTGAATAAAGGGATCTTGTAATTCAGAAAGGTCGGGCCACGTCTGTTTTGGTTCTTAAAAGTTGAAATCGCTCTCGC
The DNA here is from genome assembly GCF_960531495.2 of Zeus faber. NCBI lineage: Eukaryota > Metazoa > Chordata > Actinopteri > Zeiformes > Zeidae > Zeus > Zeus faber. Next base: position 6,606,392 of record NC_137198.1, on the reverse strand, counting down.
TGTCTCTCTCTCTCTCTCTCTCTCTCTCTCTCTCTCGCTCTCCCTCCATTTCGTCTTTTTTCCCCCCTCCAGATATCTTCTCGCAGATCTCTGATTCCAACGGCGTGATGGTCTTCGCTAAGTTCGACCAGTTCCTCCGGGAGGTTCTGAAGCTTCCCACGGCCGTGTTTGAAGGCCCGTCGTTCGGCTACACGGAGCACTCCGTGCGGACCTGCTTCCCCCAGCAGGTGCGGGCGCTGGAACGCCTCTAGAAAGACCCTTTTTCTTCTCACTGTCGTTCTGGCTATGGCTCTTATTGCGTGCACGTGTGCGTGTTTGTTTCCAGAAGAAGATCTTGCTGAACACCTTTTTGGATGTGCTGATGGCCGATCCGCCTCCTCAGTGCCTGGTGTGGTTGCCGCTGATGCACAGACTCGCTAATGTCGAAAACGGTGAGATTCCCACTTCAAGGTCTCGGCTTCAATTAAATGTTTATTCGCCATATGTGACTCATTCATTTTTTTTTAATAAATCTCTATATCTTTGTTTGGTGTAAAATACCTGCTTTAATCTCAATCAGACGATGGAATTAAATAAAATGTAATTATATAATAATGTGATATATAATCCAAATAATATTTGGATACATAATATAATAAAATAAATACATTATATATATATATATACACACACAATATATATTATAATGTATTTATTTTCAAATAAAATAAAAAATTAAAATTAAAATCAAATAAAATATCTATATAAATAAAATTATATATATAATTTTATTTATATATATTTTATTCGAGCATTATTTACCCAGATTTAGCCACATTTAGATTTAATCTAGTTTCACCTGTTCCCTAGCCAGGAAAGGCTGTACACAAATTAAAATTAAAAACATAGACATTAAAACAGAGGCATTAGGGATGGGTGAACCCCCGATCTAAAATAGCCCCGCAGGGCGGGCTCTGCGCCCCGATCGCTCCCTCTCTGGTGGTACCCACTGTGCCCACGGCGCGCCATGCGCCCGTGATCGGCGAACAACGCAGTGTGTTTTTATTTTAGACGTAGGTTATTTTATTTTACTCCGTTTCCTTATGGAACGAAACAAGCACTGTGCATAATGGGGACACTTTCTCCGTCTCTTACCTCTGCCAGCCCCCCCTGCCTCCCCCAGTCGACGTTTTGCCCAGAGAGGCAAAATAGCTAGAGCCTGGTTGGGCTAAGCCCCCGATGTCTTTGCATCCTAGCAACGACCCAGCATTAAAACATAAAAACGATCCCCAACATAAAGAGGAATAACGGTATTTCTGGCTACAAATCATCCCGTAATTGCTGCCATTGCTTTTTCTCAAACAGTAAATGTCTCTTTCTGTCTCTGTCGTCCAGTCTTCCATCCAGTGGAATGCTCATATTGTCGCAGCGAGAGCATGATGGGTTTTCGCTACCGGTGCCAGCAGTGCCATGGCTACCAGCTCTGCCAGAGCTGCTTCTGGCGCGGCCATGCCAATGGTCCCCATAGCAACCAGCACCAGATGAAAGAGCACTCGTCCTGGGTAAGGAACGCCTTGATCGCCCTCTGTGCAAACAAAACCAGATCTGCGCCCGCTCCGCGCGGGGTGCGGTGGCTCCACATCCGTCCGCCTGTCACGGCGGCACGCCGAAGCTCCTATCACACGTTTATCATCCTTCAAGGCGATCCGAAAAAAAAGGAAAAAAACAAACGGGGAAAAACGGATTTTGTAGGGTTTTACTCATTCCCGCTAAATGACAGGGTATTGATTGAATTCGCTGTGCCGCTCCATTTCCCCAAAAAGCTCAATCATTATGCTGTAAATTGAAACAAGGGAAGTTATGCGCACCGGATCCCGGATCCAATTCCCGCCCCACTTGGTGCCGCGCAGATAAGAGTGATTGTCCGCGAGGCCCCGGGAACCAGAACGAAATCTGAAATGTCTGAACTGTTGAAGCGCCAAGCGGGACGCGGAGGAAGGACGCGGAGGGAGGACGCGGGTCCGCTCCGGCGTCTCCAGGGGCGGGAACAAAGTGGAGCTCGGCCAAAAACAATGCAGTCGTGGGGAGGAGGTGCAATTTAAAAACAAACAAAAAAAAAAAAAAAAAAAAGGTGACGTTAAAGTGGGAATCCATTAAATTGTCTGCGTTGGATGGATGGTAAGTCCCAGAATTCCGTTTTCTTTCAACGTCTGGTTTTACCGTCGGTCACTTTTCTTCTTCCCATCAATTGATTGCATTTTTTTTCCTTGGTCACTTGAGGTGGTGGGGATGTTTTTTAATATGTGGGGATATTTGTGCCGTTCCTTGTTGTGAATGTTCATCCGTATTGACAGTTTACAGACCGCTGCGAGCTACGCTGCTTTATTCAATTGCGGTGGAGCGTAACACAAACACATTGAATTCTGAATTGAATCGTCTGTTTCTCTTAAATGTAAATAAATGATCAAATATGGGATTTTTATTTTAATTATTTATTTTTAAACAAACTGATCTTACGGATTCCCACTTTAATAGAAGATAACATTAACAGAAAACGCCTATGTGTGATGCGAGCCGCTCTCGGCTCTTCAGGGTGACGTCGGCGGCTTTAACACTCGCCTCCCAAGCAGCTCGAACGCGTCTCCACCGCCAACCAACGTGTGTCGTCTGTGCCGCCCCGCCTACAGAAGTCCCCGGCCAAGAAGCTGAGCCACGCCATCAGTAAATCCCTGGGCTGCGTCCCCATCGGAGAGCCGCCGCACCCCGTGTTCCCGGAGCAAGCCGAGAGGCCGCAGGAAGTCACCCACACCGTGTAAGTGCCGCGCCCCCTCCCCTCCCCGTTTTACCCGCCGGCGCGGACCGACATCTCGCCCCCCGTCTCCCATCGCCTGCCCACCAGAAAAAGGAAATGGAGTCATATCCCGGTGCCGTCCTGAACGCTGATTCTCGTTTTCGTGTTAATTAAAAATAATTAAAAAAAAAAAAACGGAATTAAAAACAGGGGATGCGTCGGCGCTAAGCGGCGAAGGGATCTGGAAACTCACCTTTTATCATTTTTTCCCGCCTCGTGCCTTCCCGCCTCCGTTTTCACGTCACGATCGGCAACGGGCAACCGGCTCCTGGCGAGCGTCGCCCAGTAATTGATAGTGGTCATCACAGAGTGGGGGGGGAGCGTAAACACATCAGCATAATTCTTCTGTTTCACGGCGTGAGGGATGGATCGCGCCTCCGAGTCACGGCTCTCGCCGGGCGCCTCGCATCCTTTTTTTTTTTTTGCACCGTAACCAAAGTTATGCATTGAAGATGACGGCCCCACATTTGCATACATTCGCAATTCATTACGGCATGGAAATAAAGTGTCGCACCCGGACCCCCACCCGGACCCCCGGACCCCCACCCCCACCCGAGCCGAGGGATGAGCTGATGGGATTTGGCCCGCGCCACACGGTCTTATGTACCATGAAATTGCATTACACAAAAAAAGATTAATATTGATTAAAGCCACATTTATGGCTTAAAGTTAAGATTCGGTCGCGCTGGTGGTCTCGGTATGCAGTAAACCATGCCCCCGCTCCAAAATATACATTCTAACTATTAAACCTTTATTTGAGCGGGTCTCGGGGGACTCATGGGGCGTCGTTAGTAAGAGAGACCCGGTGGCTCATTCTCATGAAACGTTTGCGGAGAACGTGAAATAATTTGTTGAAAATATTAAAGTACGCAACACCCGCTATATGGCCCACGCGCTTGTTTTTAACGGTGAGATTATTTCGTGTTTCAGTGGTTTTTCTTTTTCTTCCCCCCCCTGTGCATTCATGACCGCGACGCGCACGGTGATGAACGCGCTTTCGGCCCAGCTTCCCGTAAAATGGCTGCAGAAACGTATGCGCCAGCGCCACAGCGCGTCCCCTTCGCAAATCTCTGTGTCGTCACGTTTACAGCGAATGAAATTCGTATTTTCTTTCGCCAATGTGAGAGACTGCACCGTTACGGTAATGTAGGGGTCCGTTACCGCAACGATATCTTTTTGCCCGGGAGCGTTAGGGTAACCGATTTTCCGATTTTTTTTTTTCCCGGGGTGACGCCGCGGCCGTCGGGCCCCCGAGACGTCCCCTTGTCCCCGTCCGACCCCGCCGCTCTGTCCGCATGCAGGGCGGGGTTTCCCACCGACGCCACCACCCGCGCCCTCTGTCATCGCTCGGTTTCTGATGAAAGACGACCAGCGCCGGCTCTCTCGGGTCCCAGGGCATTATGTTTTTATTTGAGCGTGGCGGTTGGAATTCAGCGGCCACGGAAAGATCTATTACCGGATATAGTATCATTAGGATATATCAACCTGCCGCTTTATTGATTTTTACTCACGAACAAGCGGACAACCGTCTACAAGTTCACTTTATTATTATTATTATTATTTTTTTCCTTGTCCATATTTAAATGACAATTCTGGACATTTTCAAACTTAACACCACTTTCGCTTACACCACAGTGACACGAGGCTCATAGACATGACCCCAAAATAGTCGTTAGAGAGCCTCCCGGAACATGCGATTTGCACACATTTTTTACACGTGTGTAAATATATAACATGATAAAGAATATCAAGGCTGCCTTGTGTTGGATTTGATGCTTCCACTTCTTATGTCCACATGCAATGAAAAACAATGAGTCCTCGGATCGTCTTCAGGAAAATTGCATTTGATTGGTCGAGCCCGTATGTTTCTCAGGGTTTTCTCTCAATTTCCTTTGAACATTTGTCATCGTACTTTCTCGGTTTTCTCTCAGTCTATCCGGTGTTTAATTGCTTGTAGATCAGAGGGCCCTGTCAACCGTGGGCGCCGCCGCTGTCCCGAAGATTTAGATGTTTGGTTTTCCGGTCGGAGGCGATGCCGAGATCGGGAAAGCCGGAAAAACACGAGGGCGAGGTTGAAAATGGTCAAAAATTCAATATTAATTCAATATTATGTTTCCTAAAAATTTGATTGGATTGGATTACCGTTCATGACCGTATCTATTTTCTGTTCGTTTAGTGCAATTCCGCTTTCCGAGATTCCATTTGTAAAGCTCCAAAACTTAATTCGTTTGGAACTTGATACGAGGAAGAATCATCTGAATCGATTGGAATTTTATGTGAATAAAACGTTGAAAGGATTCCTCAATATTGTTAAGCGTTAAAGATACAGACTGTTCATCAGCTCTTACTTGTTACTGTAGTTTTAAGAGAAAATATGTGGTACTAATAACTTCCCCTACTTCAGTGGTGCTCAACACGGGGTCTGGGGACAACCCCAGGACCTTCAAGACGTCCCAGGGGGTCCGCAGCAAAATGATTAATGCGCGGTTGAACTTCATTATTTCATTTACGAGACGTTAGCGCCATCAGAGAACGTGCAAAAATGACTGTTTGTGGTGTTTGTCATCACTGTTATCTCCCTAAGCAGAGTAAAGCACAAACATCCAACAATAAAACATCTTGTCAGATTGGGCTCCCAGAAACAAAATCTGATCAAATGTGGACAGTGGCCCAATGCACATAAAATGTAAATCCTAACCCTAACCCTAACCCTTGATTTACCTGTGTGTGTGTGTGTGCGTCTTTGTGCATGTGTGTATAAACTATATGCCTCTGTGTGTGTGTGTGTGTGTGTGTGTGTGTGTGTGTGTGTGTGTGTGTGTGTGTGTGTGTGTGTGTGTGTGTGTGTATACTATTTGCCTGTGTGTGTCTCTGTATATACTATATGCCTGTGTGTGTGTGTGTACAATATGCCTGTGTGTGTGCTTGCGTGTGTCTGCATCTGTGTTTTTGTGTGTGTGCGTTTGTGTGTGTAGATACTAGATGCCTGTGTGTGTGTGTGTGTGTGTGTGTGTGTGTGTGTGTGTGTGTGCTTTTGTGTGTGTGTATACTATATGCCTGTGTGTGTGTGTGTGTGTGTGTGTGTGTATACTATATGCCTGTGTGTGTGTGTGTGTGTGTGTATATACTATATGCCTGTGTGTGTGTGTGTGTATATACTATATGCCTGTGTGTGTGTGTGTATACTATATGCCTGTGTGTGTGTGTGTGTGCGTTTGTGTGTGTGTGTATACTATATGCCTGTGTGTGTGTGTGTGCGTTTGTGTGTGTGTGTATACTATATGCCTGTGTGTGTGTGTGTGCGTTTGTGTGTGTGTATACTATATGCCTGTGTGTGTGTGTGCGTTTGTGTGTGTGTATACTATATGCCTGTGTGTGTGTGTGTGTGTGTGTATACTATATGCCTGTGTGTGTGTGTGTGCATTTGTGTGTGTGTGTATGTGTATACTATATGCCTGTGTGTGTGTGTGCGTTTGTGTGTGTGTATACTATATACCTGTGTGTGTGTGTGTGTGTATACTATATGCCTGTGTGTGTGTGTGTGTGCGTTTGTGTGTGTGTATGTGTATACTATATGCCTGTGTGTGTGTGTGTGTGTGTGTGTGTGTGTGTGTATACTATATGCCTGTGTGTGTGTGTGTGCTTTTGTGTGTGTGTGTATGTGTATACTATATGCCTGTGTGTGTGTGTGCGTTTGTGTGTGTGTATACTATATGCCTGTGTGTGTGTGTGTGTGTGTGTGTGTGTGTGTGTGTGTGTGTGTGTGTGTGTGTGTGTGTGTGCGTGTGTGCGTGCGTCTGCAGTACTGCCCCCTCAGTGTGACTGATAATGGCTGGTTTTGGGTTTACTGGGGGGGCGCGGCGCCCGCCCTTCTCCGTCTCCGGCAGGAGAGGCTTCTCTGCTCCGGTGGCATTTTGAAATATTTACTCACGTCTGAAAGCAAAGACGAACGGCGTCGCCGAGCCGACGATCTACCGTCCTCTCAAACCTTCAATGAGATTCATGGGGATTTGTGCCTTGGATGATGTTTTCTTTTTTGTCTTTTTTTCGGGGGGGGTTGATGCCCTGTCGCTTCTTAGCACCGCGTCACATTTTGCGTCTTGAAGCACAGGAACGCCCCCCCCCCCCCCCCCCCCCCCCCCCCGGCGCATTGCAGGCTTCCGATCCCGGAGTCGCCGGGAAAAAAAGGGAGGTCAAGTGGGTGCCCGCCTGACCTCCCAGGAACCCTTTGACGCCGCAAGGACGCGTGATTTAGCGACTCCCGGGGGGGATTTATTTCCGCGGCACTCATCAACGTTTGTCATTGGGCCGGCCTCGGTCGTCAGGCTTTTTGATATTTGATATAAATGGTTTGTTCACGCCCCGTTGAAAACAAAATCGAGAGAGAGGGAGAGAGAGAGGGAGAGAGAGAGAGCCAAAAATAAGCCTGGACGTTCAAAAAGAGATATTTCTGGTTTGTTCAGAAGCGTCTGGTGATTATTTATAGGATCGTGGAGCTGAGGAAGCGCTTGTTTATGCGACTCCTTCCAGGTTCAGACAGACAGGTGAGGGGTCGAGATGCGCAGTTCTAATTATTTAGGGGGCATTTGGAGTTTGCCCCGGTCGGGCACCAGGGAAGGATATCATCATTTGTTGTTGTTGTTGTTGTTTTGTTTTTTCGTGTGGCATTTGCGTAACTGTGAGTGTGTGTGTGTGTGTCTGAGTGTGTGTGTCTGAGTGTGTGTGTCTGTGTGTGTGTGTGAGTGTGTCTGAGTGTGTGTGTCTGTGTGTCTGTGTGTGTGTGTGTGTGTGTGTGTGTGTGTGTGTGTGTGTGTCTGAGTGTGTGTGTGTGTGTTCTTCAGTCGGCACGCTTATTTGTGTCTTCCAGGGAGAGGGAGCGAGAGGCAGCGCAGTGGCTTGTGAGAGAGGGTGATAAAGGGAGGGAGGGCGAGGGAGAGAGAGAGAGAGAGAGAGATAGGGGGATGTATGTCGTCACGGCGGTCATGTGACTGCTGAGTTTCCTTGGAGACAGCAGCAGGGTAGTACATGGAGACGCTGGCTGCTCAGTCGAGGGCAGAGTGGGCATCTGCGAACACCAGCGGCTGGATGCAGTGAGCGGCGCGGCGGCTGCTCCCTCACGCCACGCAGGTAGGGTCGCCTCCCGCCTCCCGCCTCCCGCCTCCCCGCCGCTCAGCCTTCCTCCGGAGCTCTCTTGCCCCCTCTTTGCCGCGCGGCGGCGGCGAAAGTTACGGCTGGGAGAGCGCGGCGGAGACGGCAGCTATTAGGGATGCGGTTTGATTTCCCGCGGAGCGTCAGTTTGCCTTGCTTCCAAGCGCGCATCATTCGCAGGTCACCGCCGAGGTGACTGCGGACGTAGATCCTCTCGCGGTTTGCCCTGGCGGTAACGAGAAATGAGTCTTGCTGACAGCGTCGGGTGTTTGGTGAACCGGGACTAATGAATAAGTCACGAAGGACCGTGACAGAATTTAAGTGAAGGAGATCAAATTTGAATCCCGTTTTTCCCTTTGACTTTGCTCAGCTCGGTCTTGCTAGAAGTCATTTCCAGAGTGTGGACAGAGAGGAACACTGGGCCGGCTACTTGAATAGCAAATACCCGGCAAGTGTCGTGGTTTTGTGAAGAAGTCGTTCTGGGTATGAATTTTTAAAAATCACGGTGGATCAGCTAGTGGCAGCAGCAAAGAGAAGATTATGCGGCTTTTGCGCCCACTAAACCTTTAATAGAAAATTCAAAAAGCACCCGCAAATGGGGAAATTCACCGCAAACTGCGCTGCCGCGCAAATAGTGTCTTGGTGAGCCGGTGCTATTGACGCGTATTTAAATGAGGTATTATGCACGCATCTGGTGCAAAATAGGCTGCCTCTATGCAAATGAGCCCCGTTGCAAAAAACGTCCAATTCGCAAACACCGGCGCTAATAGCCACACGTAGTTAGAGTGAAATTATTACCGTCTGCAGAGACCTGCTGGTAACTGCCTGGCGACCAAAAAATAAAAAATAAATAAAAGATCTCCGCTGCGTGATCGTCTTCAGAGAGCCGGCGCAATTGAAGCGCATTTGATAAGGGGTGTCCCGCCCCGACTTTACAGCGATCCGTAAATAATAATATTTTGACATTATTATTGCGACTGCCATCGCGGCAACCCGAAGGTAGCGACGCCTTGAGCGGGCAGCGAGCCCCTGGTGGTCTTCGAAGCGCGCTGAGCAACTTGTTGAAACTCTGAATAATTCATGGTGCAAAAAAAAAAAAAAAAAAAGCCGTGTCAAACGTTGAGAGAGACAGTTCCCACAATTCCTACCGAATTAAAACGTATCGAAAGAACAACTCAATGTTGTAGGGAACGGCGATGAAGCGGTCAAAAATGGCGTTGACCCACAGATGGCAACGATCCGCATACATGTGGTATAGGACCACGGACAGCTCCGCGCGGCGTTCGGCCCGCACTGAAAAAACAAATTCTACATTGTGATAATAAGATTCGGTGAGAAGTTGAATTTCTTGGATTACAGATTCGGCTCGCGCTAATTCCACACAGTTAGTGCCAGATGTACCGTACTGTATGTTGTGACATATATTTTCTATTTTCAGCTTAACTCCGGGTAAATTATCAAAGCGAGCGTTTCGCGGGGGAGGAGAAAGCTGCGGAGGACGGATGTGATACGGAGCATGAGATGTCCATCCGGGATCTGAGACGGGGTCGGAATTTTTAGGCGCCGGCGGTGCGAGCGTAAGAGGTGCAGACGGGGAAGCGATAGGTCGCAGGGGGCCCCCCCAGTTCCGCTGCCGCGGGGGACCCTATTTCTTTGTTTACTCCCGTAAATTACCTTCCTCAATGTCACCTTTCCCGCTTTTTTCCCCAGACAGCGTTTCCCCCGCTTAATTAGATTCCTTGTCCGCCGTGGGACCCCGTTGGTCATTTCAATTAGCTTTTAGGTAATGGTGTTTTTAAAAAAACAAAAAACAAAAAAAACAGGAAACATACAGGAAACGTATATCGTCTGCTGCCGCTGGATTTCCTGTGCGCCCGTGCACAGGACTTTGCTATTGTTGTGTCCTACGTGCAGATCCTGGCAATGCTCCCAGGACCTCGGGCTGTGTTGTACCGGAAGATTCAATTGCACTCATTCATGATTATTAATAAAATGCAAATTTACCTCCTGCCACACACGCACGCACGCACGCACACGCACACACACACACACACTCACCTACACACACAGGGTTGTGCAGCGCGGCATTAAAGACTCTGATCTTGTCTTTTAGTCAGCTGAAGCCTGTGGCCAGCACCATGAACGACACTTTGCTCATGTCGTCCGGGGCTCCGACCCCGACCAAGAGGTAAGTGGATCGGGTGCGACCCTCTCCAGGCACCATCACACACCGCCGCTCTCCGGGCCGGTCGTAGTTTTATGACGCATGTTGTTATCCGGCTCGACGACGCGTGCGTCACAGAACCCGGCGTGCCGACTCGAGTGGGGCGGAGGCGGTCGGGGAAAAAAACGACGTTTTTGGTGGAAACCACGCGAAGGAATCCCGATCGGAAGCTTCCGGCCCCTCCGCCCGCTGCCGAGCCACTCCCTGGAAGTGAGTTTTCTGAGGGGTGTGTCGTCGGTTAACCGGCGCTGGGGAGGAGGAAAAATTAATCTCTCATGTCCCGCGGTATCTGCGCCGGGAACCGGCGGCGAGGTCCCTCGTCACCTGAAGTAGTGGCGAACGCGGAAACAAACAAGGCCACGGATTGAATTCGCTCCCCCGCGCTCGATCCTTCCCTGCGAGGGGGGCCGGGTGTATTTTTAGGCGAGGATTTTGTTTACGCCGCCACCGAGGACACGCCTTAACGCTCCGCCCTCGAGGGCCTTCTTTGACGAGTGGAGGGCGGCGGAGACGGACGCCGCGCCGCGCCCAACGGCGAAACGGTGGAAAGAGCCGCACGGAACACTCCCTCGCTGTGGCGGTGGCGGCGCTTTCTCCGGCGCCTCCGGGGCCCGTCACTGTCCTCCCTCCCGCTCACGTGGGGTCCGGTCTTTTTATCGGGATTTCAGGCGCCTGGGGGGGGGGGGGGGACAGGCGTCGCGGGCGGACGCTGCTGCGTTGGTTTCTTCGCTTCATTTCTCGTGGGAAAGCGAGTGTTTGAAAAGAATACCCACGCAGACATGAAAAAACAAGATGCACCCACTCAATGACGCAATCCTTGTGGGATTCAGACGCAGTGTCACTGGAAGGAAAACACTAAGGTTCTAACCCAGAACATGAGCGGTGATGAGCTTCAAGTTCAAGTTCAAGTGGTTACTCGTGGCGGACATATACATACGCTCATACGTGTGCGCGGTGAAACGTCATGACGCCAAGTGAGTACGCACAACAAGCTCTAAAAAAAAAAAACCCCACTCAGAAATACTTCGGTCGTGAGTCTAAAAACAACACAGTGGGATTCAGAGGGACTCGCGATTTGGGCGGTCGCGGCGGCACACGACGCGGTGGATGCAGGCTGCCGGGGGGTCGACAGCAGACGCCGCGTGCTTCTGCATTCGGAGGGGATTCAGGGTGCAAACAAAAACCCCTCCGCACCCCCCACCCCCCAAAAAAATTCAATAAAAAAATCCAAAACGGGAAACCCCCCCCGGGGTTTATATCACTGTGGCAGTAATGAAGAAGCCCGATAACCTTTGTCTTGACATTTTGCTCCGTGAGTCAGAGCTGTTTTGGAGAGAGACGGCGTTGTGCATAAGATGCTCCCGCCCGGGGGGGGGGGGGCGGAGGGAGGGGAGGGCGGCGGCGGCGGCGGCGGCGGCGGCGGCGGCGGCGGCGGCGGCGGCGGCGGCGGCGGCGGCGGCGGCGACTCCAAAAGCTGCCTCCGTATTTAGGGCAGAAGTCGCGCGTCAAAGCCGCCGCGCTCGGCGGTCTCCAAAAACCGAGCGCCAGGGAGGCTGGTAATCCACACGAGGCGGCGGGATCAGCGGGGAAGGTCTAGACGCAGGAAACAGATGGTTTATGGCGGCCGGGCTCGCTGTCGCACCGGCTGGATGGATATTAAAGCGGAAATCCGTGGGATCGCTGGCGTCCGGGCGGATTGCGCTTGAGGTCCCGGGGTTCCTCTTTTCGAGACGGCAAAGCGCATTTTTCCCCCCACATCTGGGTTTGCGCTTTACTTCCCTCTCCCCGAATGTCGCCTTCTCCTGGTTGATGAACTTGTTTTTTTTTTTTTCTTGGTCACCTGAGGGGACTAGCTACGATGCTTTACCGAAGTGCAATGGAAGCGGCACATAGAGGAGTGCGTGCACGACGCTAATACATTGAACGGCTGTTTGAGCTAAATAAAGTGTCCAGCGTGGTAATTTTTTTTTTAACAAGATAATCTCACGGATTTCCACTTTAACATAACTGTTACGTGGGGGTGACGCCGCTGGATAATGCAAGGCTTCTCGTGGCACTGCCTCAGTTCAGTAGCCCTCGGACGGAATGCCATACGCAGAAAAGGGGTAAAAGAGAAGACGCGCCGCTGTCCCCGTTGCGTCGTCTGCTTTGTGTCGCGCGTCTCATCGAGGGAACAGCAGCGACATTTTTTTGTGTTTCGTTCGGTTCGGCCCTTTCTGCCCCGTGAAGTGTGACTACGCCTCCTCGGATGCGAGGGGGCAGGCCCCGCGTCCGAGATGGTGCTTCCGGGCGGGTCCGGCGCCCGGGGGGCTCAGCCTCCGTCTCCGGCGATATCTGCTGACGCGGCATCCGCTCCGCCCGCCTCGCCCGGCCGCTCCGCGCCGCTCGTCCAAAGGGGAAGAGCGACGGCCCGCGCAGGTTATTTCCCCGCTAGTCACGCGGCGCCGCCGAGTCGCTGGGCTTAAAATAATGCTAAAAATAATAATAACAGTAATTTGCTGTCAGAGCTCGATGAGTTTTTAATTTAGAGTCGGCTGGAACTTGATGGAGTGCGTACGAAATCCCTGACTCACTCCCGTGCGGCTCACAGCGCACAGAGGTTTTAATGTGTTGTGTCACGGCCAAGATTTACACACGGACGGGGAGACGTCGTCCCAATACACACACCCGCCCAAAAAGAATCATCCCAACGTTAATTAATCAATCCATCATTTGCCTTTTATTGTTTTTCTGGCGCCCGTGCGCGCGCTGCCGCGCGCACCAGGCCTTCCGCCTGAGTTGACAATGTGAAGGCATGGGGGAGGGAAGAAGGCGCTCGTCGAAGCAAAAAAAACAAAAAAAAACCCCTCAGAAGCGGAAGTAGACGAGCGAGCGGAGGGGCCCCGTCACGGCTGGAGCCAGGAAGCTCCGACAAGCCGAGGGGGCGGAGCCGGTGAACGAAAAGCCTTCGGGAGGAGCGCGGCTTCCGAAGGGGGGGGGGGGCGTTTCTCTTCCTCCGCCGGAGGAGGAGGAGCCCCCCGTGCGACCGCGTAGTGGATTTGGCAGCGGCTCCCTGGGGATCCTTGTCAGGGGAGGAGGATGAGGACGAAGGGAGAGGATGAAGGTGGTTATTTTATTTTTTTTGTTTTGTTTTTTATCTCATCTGCTATTGAGTCACCATTGAAACACCATTTTACATACCACAAAAGAAAAGGGTTTCGCTACTGCGTTGAGGTGATTAGATTTCCTCCCACTGCAGCTTTACTTGTAAAAAAATAATCAATAGAACCAGGAGGGACGGTTGTTTTAAAAATGGAGTTTGATTTGATCGATTACCGCTTTGTATCGAATCGTGACCCCTGTACGCGTGATGCCGACTCCGTTGTTGCTGCACAGCGGACCAACGGCGAAGCAGCAGGGAGCACAGTCGCAAACAAATTGAACTTGATCTGTGTAGATATTTGTTGTGCCGCGAGGACACAAGAGCTGTTTGCTTCCATTGAAGCGCCGTACCGACCTTTAAAGGTCCTTGAGGGGGATGGGGGGTTTCGTCCCAAAGATCTTGCGGGAACTACCAAACCAGGGACTATGACGACCACACTGACTTACGACGACTGAAAGCCACCGTCCCTTTAAACAAGGATGCGAGAGAAGGAAAAAAAAAACTGGACAATTATGTTTAATGGGTATTTAATGGCGGTGTTTAATGGGAATGGATGTCCGAGGGCATGGACGGCTTCTGGAGAGAGGTGTTGGGTCTGAGTCCAGCTGGGCTTTAATGGTTTTAATCATCACTCTGTCCAGTAAGAGAGAGAGAGGGAGGGGGGGGGGAGGAACGGGGGAGAGAGGGAGAGGGGGGGAGAGAGAGGGGGGGGGGGTTCCTCCTTGTCGTTTCTCCTTCTCCCCTCACCGTGGAGTTCTCATGGAGAGGCGACGCCATATGCCCCGTCATCTGTTCAGGCCACATGCCACGCCCCATCCCCGCTTGAAGCCCCGTGCACGTGTGACTTTTCCAGTCGGCGTCGAAACGCCGGGCGCCGGCACTGATGCGTTTTGGCGGCTGAGGCCAAATTCTCCTCTTGTCGTCGCGCAGCGAACGCACACTCCGCCGCCGCCGCCGTCGCCGTCAGCGTCACCGTCACCGTCAACGTCACCGTCCGCTCTGGGTCGAATGAAATTTTTTCAGGGTCGATGTAATGAAAGTATTTCCTCCTTTTTTTTTTCCTATTTGATTTTAGTGATGTTACAGTTTTGTCCTTCCACTGAAATAAGTTCTTCTGGGATTAGATTGTAAAATAATTGTGTGTGTGTGTGTGTGTGTGTGTGTGTGTGTGTGTGTGTGTGTGTGTGTGCGTGCGTGCGTGCGTGCGTGCGTGCGTGCGTGCGTGCGTGCGTGCGTGCGTGCGTGCGTGCGTGCGTGCGTCTATGTGCGCCCACATCCGCTTGTGTGTTTATGTCTGTGTGTGGGTGTGTGTGTGTGTTTCTGTGTGGGTGTATGTTTGTGTGTCTGTGTGTGGGTGTGTGTGTTTAAGTGTGCGTCCGTGTGTGTGTGTGTGTTTCTGTGTGGGTGTATGTTTGTGTGTCTGTGTGTGTGTTTTTGTGTATATACTGTATGCCTGTGTGTGCAATCGTACGTGTGTGTGTGCACGTACATTTGTATGTCTGTAGTCTGTGTTTTTGTGTGTGTGTGTGTGTGTGTGGTGTGTGTGTGTGTGTGCGTGCGTGCGTGCGTGCGTGCGTGCGTGCGTGCGTGCGTCTATGTGCGCCCACATCCGCTTGTGTGTTTATGTCTGTGTGTGGGTGTGTGTCTGTGTTTCTGTGTGGGTGTATGTTTGTGTGTCTGTGTGTGGGTGTGTGTGTTTAAGTGTGCGTCCGTGTGTGTGTGTGTGTTTCTGTGTGTGTGTGTGTTTGTGTGTATATACTGTATGCCTGTTTGTGCAATCGTACGTGTGTGTGTGCACGCACATTTGTATGTCTGTAGTCTGTGTTTTTGTGTGTGTGTGTGTGTGTGTGTGTGTGTGTGTGTGCGTGCGTGCGTGCGTGCGTGCGTGTGTGCGTGCGTCTATGTGCGCCCACGTCTGCTTGTGTGTTTATGTCTGTGTGTGGGTGTGTGTGTTTAAGTGTGCGTCCGTGTGTGTGTGTGTGTGTTTCTGTGTGGGTGTATGTTTGTGTGTCTGTGTGTGTGTGTTTGTGTGTATATACTGTATGCCTGTGTGTGCAATCGTACGTGTGTGTGTGCACGCACATTTGTATGTCTGTAGTCTGTGTTTTTGTGTGTGTGTGTGTGTGTGTGTGTGTGTGTGTGTGTGTGTGTGTCCCTCAGCGTGTCTAACCCCCCTCTCCCCCTCTCTCTCCGGGTGCAGTGTCCTGGAGAGCCCCAGTCGTCTGGATGAGGAGCATCGCCTCATCGCTCGCTACGCCGCTCGCCTGGCGGCCGAGGCGGGGAACTCCACGGTGAGCGCTCGGGTCTCGTTTCACAGCTCGTGCGCTGGCGAGCGACCGGGAGACGCCACCGCAACCGCAATATAACCGCAGGCGCGGTTTTGTTCCATCGTTCCGTTGAGACGAGTTTGAAAATATATCGGGTGACGCCGAATCGGCCCCGGCGCGGCGTCACCCCGGTTTTCCCGCATCCTGAAGCGACACCGATCATTCCAGACGGTTTGACAAAGCTTTTCCGTGTCCGGGCTGGTGTTTGAGTCTCTCTGAAACAAGTTAGTTTAGTTTTGGACGTTGTTGGTTGTTTTTTTTTTGTTTTTGTTTTTTTTTAACTACGCGGCACACACCGCCTTGGGCAAATTCTGTGAGTTTGTAAGATTTCACAGCGAAAGGCAGAGTCAGAGCTGAAATAAAAGCTGAAAATAATAATACTAATAATAATAATAATAATAATAATAATGATAATAATAATAATAAAAGACCCAATATCATTATTACGTGACATAATATTTTGTGTTCTGTGGCTTTGTTTGCTCTGCCTCACACCCTGATAAATTTGTCTTTCAGCAACAGTGTCCACCGTCAGATTTGAGCTTCAACTTTGACGCCAACAAGCAACAGCGGCAGCTGATAGCGGAGCTCGAGAACAAAAACAGGTGGGACGCCGTTCCGTTCCTTTGAGGTCCGCGCTCTTTTGAAAGCCGGGCATTGACCGGCCGACCGCTGCAATGGGTGGACTCCGAGGCTGCCATAGTAGCCCGTTTCCCCCAACGCGGGGGGGCCTCCGGCGGGCCCGAGCCCCCTCCGTCCGCTGAACCTGTCCCCTCGCTTCCTCAGGGAGATCCTCCAGGAGATCCAGAGGCTGCGGCTGGCACGAGCAAGCCTCCCAACCCACACCGGAGAAAGCCCAGCAGAACCCCACGCTGCTGGCCGAACTGCGGCTGCTCCGGTACGGACCCCTCCTCCCGCCCTCCGCCCGCTAATCGGACCCTATATCCGCCCCGACCCCTTTCCTGCAAATTATTCCTTTTAGGCGTCGTTCACGGCGTGGTGAGCGGGGGCGTGAGGCGTGAGGCACTATTCTGCGGACGGTAAGTCGAGTTTGCAAAAGTGACGCTCCGCCATCTCGTCTCGCGCAGTGGTTCTCGACGTGGTGGTCCGGGGACGCCGGGGGGGTCCCCCAAGCAAAATGATTTCCTAGTTAAACCTCAACCTTGTTTCACTGACAGGACGTCAGCACCGTTTTTTTTTTTTGTTTTTTTCTAATGACCAGCAACCAAATGCTGCCTTTCCAAAGCGATCATTTTAAACCTCTTTTGGCCATTTGTTACAAGATACTAGACTTTTGTCCTTGAGTCAAAGACCAACAAGATGCTTTCATCCAAACTTCTATCACAGAGTGTTTAGGAAACATGTAACTGCGACCCGTGTCGTGCGTTCATACCAAGACTTAACCTCCTCGTCCCTTTCACTCAAGAAATACGAACAGGAGCGTGTTCAGAGGCTTCGGGCGGATCCGCCCCGCGCAAAAAACCCGAGCCGAGACCGCGGCGCGGCCAACCAGGCTCTTCACGTCGTAATCCGAGGAAGGGACGATGGCCCAGCGTTCTGGGGCCGTCCGGGAACGGCCCCGGTATTGCTTTCCCCGCTTCGGGGGCCCCGGGGGCCCCGGGGGCTGGGGCGCGGGAGAATGTGCGGACGTTTAGTGGGGAGGCAGATGTTTCCGAGTGTTCTGGGACGACAAGGCCGGCAGACGGATTCACAGAGGAGCGCTCGCTTCTCTGGGTGTACTTACACACTGTGGACACCGGAGGGCGGGTGTTCACTCGGTGCATAGATATAAGCTTGGAGGATGATTTCTGTCTGTCCTGTCTGCCTCTCTCTCTCATCTCTCCTCTCTCTCTCTTCTCTCTCTCTCTCTCTCTCTCTCTCTCTCTCTCTCTCTCTCTCTCCTCTCTCTCTCTCTCTCTCTCTCTCTCGCTCTCTCTCTCTCTCTCTCTCATCTCTCTCATCATCTCTCGTCTCTCTCTCTCTCTCTCTCTCTCTCTCTCTCATCTGGCGATTCGAGAACAAATGCATTACAACAGTTTGCGGCGCCGTGGTATAAGTTGCTCCAAATGACGTGGAACCAGGCGTACAGGACCAACTAACGACGCACGACACATCACCGGCCCTGAGCTATCATGATGTATTTAACTCTCCGTTGATACGTTCGATAACCTTGGGGGGGGGGGGGGGGGGAAGAAACAAAAACAAAACGAACAAAACAAAAACCTTCCAGGACTATTGGGGAACTGTTGAGGGCGTTATCGATTTCATCCCGGGGTGCTGTTGTTGTTGTTTTTTCTTTTTTGTTCGTGTTTATGCGCATCGACAGGTTACCGACCACAACTAACCACGCTGTTTTACCAAATTCACCGCAACCGCCCTCCAATTGTGATGCCGTGCCCGGTAACTGTATTGTCGCCAGGAAAGCTGTGTATGTATATATAGCGGTTTATATGCGTCCAGTTGGGTCTGACGTCGGTCCGCGAGGGTTATGACTTGACCGTGGGACTTGGAACCATAAAACCAGCGTCCAAAAAGAAACAACTATCTCAACAACATTTCAAAACGGCCACAGCAGAAACTGACAATATCAAAAACGTTTAGTTGATCCCGGGGAAAGAAAAAGAAAAAAGAAAAAAAAAAAAGGGACGTTGCATTGGCCGGGAATCGAACACGGGCCTCCCGCGTGGCAGGCGAGAATTCTACCACTGAACCACCAATGCACGAGCTGCGGGGGCAGGACACCGCGGCTCCCCCCAGTCTCCCGCCGACACCTGTCGGGTTCTCCGCGCGGTGGATGCGGTCTGGAAGGTCTCGAAGGTTCCCTGGTTCCCGGGTCCCTGGAGGTGTGTGCGAGCGCAGACATTTTGTTGTTCAACGTTCATTCGCAGGCCGCCGGGC